>NC_056751.1:465238168-465538168 GCF_019279795.1 Protopterus annectens
AGTTTATACTACCCCTTTTTAAAAGTGAGGTAGGTCTGTAAGATGATATTTTTTTTCCTTTCCCTACTTAAGTACAGGAGTAATTAAAGACTATTTCTAAGTTGTTAGATGTGTCTAAAAACATCCTTTAATAAAATAATCACATGAGAAGGTAGCAGTTTACAAATCTCATTTGTCAAACAAAGTTGTAATCCAGGTGACTTTCCATTTGTAATGACATTTTAAATTCATTTATTAAAACTGGTTTGTTAATAAAATGTTTTTGCTCTTCTTTAAGTGTAATCTTAATATGTCTTCCAAATCCTTTCTATGTATATTCTCCATTGTTATGACATTAGTTTCTTCATTTATCTCTGCTATTGTTTTTAAATCAGTAACACCTCATCAATATCCAAAGTTTCCTTCTTTGTTAGGAGATCATAGATATTGTTGATATGAGAGCTCACTTGTAACATTTTAGTTATATTAACTAGTCTGTGCAAGGTTTGGGAAACAACATTTACAGGAACATTTTTAATTTGTTGTTTGCAATTTCAGTTGTATGTGTTAGATTTTCCTGATAATGATTTGGAAGAGTGTTAATGGATAGCTTATTTGCTTTTTCCTTTTCATTTGTTGCCTAAAATTTGCTATTTGGAACTCAGACTATATTTGTAGTACTGCCTCATCCTACTTTTTTTTAATTTTATTACACCATTTGCCATTTTACTACTAATATGTGTTTTAGGAGAGCCCTATAATAATTCATCATTTACTGTACTGTTATTATTGTATGCCAAATATTCTCTCATTTGACATTTACGTATTTCTCTAAATCCTCAGATTTGGTTAAATGTAAAGGTATTCTATAGATAAGGTGACTGACAAATTAATATCAATTTATTAGCTCGTTGGCATATACTGAACTGGTACTTCCAACATCTGCAGTGCATTTTGTATGACAGAGATGCATAAATGTTTAACTACTCACCTTTACAAAACAAAAAGTATTTCTGTTACTGCACAAATACCTTCAAAAATGTTCTGCATATTATTTTATAATCAGAATGATGCTACCTCACACAGCAAATACTAATCATCTTGAACTGGAGATGCTTTATAGATAGCAAACAACTACATTGTGAGTGGCACACACAAAGAACTGTGAAAATTCATATGACTCAGAACTATTTCATTAATGGAATTAATATTTTACTAATGGGCAGACTGTACCTTAGAGCTGCTGTTACCTTTTGTTTCACTTGGAATAAGATAAGATTTTCTTCTGTTGTCATAAAAAGTTAGCAGGAACACTATATTCTGTATTACCCCCATGACAAATTCACCACAAGACCAAATCTCCACCACGTAAACTTAATAATTAATGCAGTTGTGGCAGCACTATTTCTTTCTTTTCTGGTGAATTAAAATTAGTTTATTACCTCGATGGCATTCACTCAACTGGTAATCATACATCCGCAGTGCATACTGCATGACATTTAATAATTAAAAATTTTAGGAAACATTTGTTAGACTTTTATTTTTGAAACTCAGGCCTCTTTTTTATTCCTCAGTGGATGCAGTTTCCACAGTAATTTTTCTGAGTCACAACAAAAATTATTAGAAAGTTATGTACATGGAACACAGTATATTGTTTACAGTTTGTAATCTTTCAAACGTATTTGCTTATGATGAAAGTTTACATTTTCTGACATAATCTACAAAGGTCCATGAGATTGCTAGATAACCCGATCATATACTTTGTCAAGGGTGATTACAACAGTTTTGCATTTCCCATAAAGCTGCCATTTTAAGTACACCTGATGATGAGATATAATAGCATGATTGCATGAGGATATCCTGAGACTGTATGAAGTAGCAGTGAATGAAAGTGGAGATGTTCTTGAATACAACTTTTGTTACACTGATTGTTCCCATTTTCAACATTAAGTATTACTATATGCAAAGTATAGTTGCTTCAGAGATGGTACATTTTATAAGCAGGTGCATGGGGCTACACACAACGTATGTGGGACTGGGAGCTACCACTCTTCATTAACTGTTTATAAGAACATAGACAAGTACTAGGTTAGCTGCTACTGTGACCATAGCCAGTTTCCCTTCTAGTGCTCAAAATAACCTGTCCCATTTGGTTACAAATTGGCGTTAACTATCTCATGGTCAATAATTATGTATTATCCCTAATCAGAATAACTGGGCTCAAACCACAGATAATTTGAGGGGACTGATGCATGGGATAAAGTATTTAGGAGCTGCCTCTGTCTCTTACTAGTATGGGGGCATTCCTGGGGTAAATTTTCTATTTCCTGTTCATAGATCCAAGTTCAGTTTGAATATGGGTAGGTATGTTTTTTTTTTTTTTTTGTCTTTTATATGGGTGAGGAGCTTGTTCCAGAGCAGCATTATCCATTGTAAGATATCTAAACCACTCTTTTGATGTTGCAGAAGAGGTTTATATCCCTAGACTAAATATATCTAATGACATTTGTGCAGTTAATTCATCAGGATTCAGTAAGAGGATGCTTTGCATGGCAGACACAGGCCACCTTTTTGTGGTCTGTAGTATCCCAGGTATAGTGACAGGGTCAGTCCATCTAAGACATGTTGTTTAGGCCTTATATCCTTTTCCTTTTTGTAAGGTATCTGTACATTGCAGTCATTGCATGTCCTAGGTAGGTACATGCCAAAGGGGGATTATATTCAATAACTGGCCTAATGAGATCTGAGTAAAGGGAGATGATGACATCCCTAGATCCAGACACAATCCCTTTAGTTATAAGCTGTGCAATGTAGAAGAAGTTTCTTATGACAATAGACACATGCTGGTTGAAAGTTAGGTTAATGGTCACATACCTCTCAACCTCTAAGAGTAAGAAATCTGGACAAAGCTATAAAAAAGTGGTACAAATAGGGACAATTTTGAAATATTGCTCTTACAAACTTAGAATGTTGATAGAGTAAAAAGGTTTTGCATTACCATCAATTTTCTAAAGGGTATGAAGTGCAAACCTCAAATATCTGTCATTATTTTCTAACTTCAGTCTTTAATGATTTGCCACTAATTTGCCAGAAAGCCACAGTTTTATGAAAAGTAGACCAAAAATATAAGGCAAAAAAATCTGGACATTCTGTGAAAATCTGTACAGTTGAGAGGTATCGTCACATAAGTTCCCACATCCCAAACAACTGGGTCAGCTCCTAGAGAATATTGTCAATGTGGTAGTTTTCTGGAGTGGATGACTTCCCAAATGATACAGTAATGTATTTTTGGGCATTTAGTTTCAGTTCATGATTTTGGCACCAGTTAATTGATTGAAACAGATCTTCCTGTATGATGGCTAAGTCACTTTGGGATTCAATGCCTGCTGCTAGTGTTGGTTTTAGCTTTTACTTCAGAAAATTCTTTATATTATTTATATCTTTAAAAGACAGACCCCCGGATTCATGAAGCTTGGCGCAAGGCCGGTGTAAGGCTTGTGCTGGCCGTGCAGCGTACAAATGGCGTAGCAGCGCCACATGCATAGTAATGAGTGTGCGCTGCAACCACAACCACGTGCATAGGGCACGTGCGTGAGTCCAGGGAGCCTAACTAGGTTGCGCTCGGAGGCGTGGCCAAGTCGGCAGGCGATGAGCAACCTAAAGTGCTGACTCATACAGGCCGCCTGCAATAGTAACCGCACCTACAAGTGTCCATGGATAATGAAATGTATGCAAAGTATGCTACATAGTACCTGTCCACACAAAATGGAGAACCAAAACATAAATGCACGACATACAAAATGTTCCCGTTCATGGAACACATGATACTTAGAATACTGTGTCCGTTACGTATTGCACTGTCAGCAGTCATACCCAGTGGAGGTGTACTGCATCATGTCAGCGCGCCGCAAATACACACAACCAGCCCCATGGGCCTGGTCACCAGCAGTCCCACAGTGGTAGTGATAGTACACAGCTGGGCAGTCATGGCCATATAACAACCATAAAGAAACTAGATATCCCAAACACACACAAATATATGTATAGTAAAATGTGCTATACACAGCAACGTAACTGTCACATACACATAGGATGGCATATGCCGAATCGGAATATCCAGAAGCAGAACCCATGCATGCAAATGTAATACACAACAACCCCTTCATAGCACGTAACCCACACCCATGTCCGAATGTCCACCTAATCCAGCTAGCAGCCATGCGCAGCTGCACACCTACACAGAGCGGGTATACCCCATATGTAGTAGGAAGTATTGTCCTAGGCAGTGACAGGCTTACAAATATGTACCCCACATATGTCAACATCCCATCCCAGGTACTGAAATCCAAATGGCTGCATGTGAATGTGTCGGCAGAATATGTACATCCCGCGTGTGGTTACTGACCTGTCGAAACCCCATAGGTGTTCACACGCCACTGTGTCCATAACTGTACACATCTGGACAAAGCAGTATGTGTAGCCACGGTACTGATGAGTAGCTGTGCAGACATGCCAAACATAATACACAGGGTGGAACAGCTGTCCACCAAGCAGGCCACCCCAGCAGGGTTGCCACATGTACAGATTGTCAAGGTGGGACATCACTCATAGATATGTGTGGATTTGCATGGTAAAACACCCACGGCCAATGCAAAGGATAGAATAACACGTATATGCCAGAATGAAAGGTTATTGCATAGCATGTGAATAGCTTAAACTATTCAATATAATAGTCATGTGTACCAGATACAAAATGCCTGTAACATGCAAGTAGTAATGAAGGTAAGAAATACACTACTGTGTTAATATCACAGGACATATGGCACGTGTCAAGTGTTGACGCAGGACACAAATGTCCATAATGGGGCCTCCCCCGCAAAGAGGAACAAGTGCTAACCCTACCCCCCACTGAAGTATCGGCAGAATAAATACAACCCAATGACACACCAACACCACCGTCCAACCCATGACAGCAACAAACACTGGACAAAGACTAACACGATGCGTGCACAAATAGGGACACATGTAATCAGTGCTCTCACAAGCTTCTACAGGCCACCGAATAATAGTATGTACATACGCATGAAATGCTGCGACAGATGTGTGGTAGTCCCCAGTATCACAGAGGTACGTACACATATACACTGTAACCACCCGTCACATATGTTCACTGTAACACAGCATACCTGCAGGTAATACATAGTTCAGTCATGTGCTACATAACTATCCACATATGAATGACTACAGGGAATAGACAACTGTGAATGGGAACAACGCACGACATGGAATATGTATGATAACCAGGACCACCCACATCATTGTATGCCAACAGCACCACCCACATCATTGTATGCCAACAGCATAAGCTATTGTCGGTTGTCCAAACACCCGTGTCTGTAAACACAGATTGAATATTATAGCAATAACCCATGCCTGGGTGTGGGTAATGCTGGATATACCCACTGTGTCGCCCTCGGGACCAAACAAAGCCAACCGTGGGTAAATACAGCATCACCTACACCCAGAAGTGGGTTATTGCTATCATACCATGACATCATGTAAGAACATAAACTATCAATTCCCTTACATAATGGCATAGTATAATGCCTGTCTGTTGCCCCTCCGCAGATGTCTGGCATCCGTGGCAGTGCGGATGTACTGCGTGCCTGCGCAGTACATCACAGCTGTGGGCAAAAGCAACAGGAGAAAGCAAGATCTCCGTCGCTTAGTTGTAGTGTTTCGCTATGTTACATGGGTTTAACATAGCGAGACAGCTTTAAAATAAGCAACAGAGATGTCCGTTGCTAATTTTAAAATGGTCTCGCTATGTTAAACCCAGTTAACATAGCAAAACACCACAAAAAAGAAACGGAGAGGTTGATTTCCCCGTTGCTTTCTTTTAAAACCTGTCTCGCTATGTTAAATGTGTTTAGCATAGCGAGACAGCTTTAAAGTAAGCAACAGACATCTCCGTTGCTTATATAAAGCTGTCTCGCTATGTTAAACCCACCTAACATAGCGAGACAGGTTTTAAATACCGAGTTATACTAATGGAAAAAGGTCCGGGCGACCGGACCGTCTTCCATTAGTATAACTCGATTTACAACAGGCACGCTGGCCAATCAGCGTGCACGGTATGGAATAATGGGGGGTCATGGTATAATAAACATGGACAAACCGTGCCCATGTGCCTCGTCTAACATTCATACACGGTCAGGGCAGTGCTGTACACTAGGTGGACAAGACCAATCCCAGAGCACCACAGGAACACCCTGACAATTAAAGACCTGTATGCGTTGGGACTATAAGCCTTTGTGTTCTGAATATCCCTGCGTTTACGCCATATGCATCCTGGGTCAAGAGCATTAGGGAATAGGGAATGTGTAACATGTAGTACCACACTTTTCCCAGCAGGAGAATGGATGCCTGTGACGTAAGTGAGTGCGGGGGGGGGGATATGTTAATGTAGCTATGTACCATGGGTATGCATATAAATGAGACAGAACACCAAATGTGTAGTGGTCACAGCAACCGGCCAATGTGAATGCAGTCCCGTTTGAATTACAAGTATAGAACATATAAATGTGAATGTGTAACTAATACGTCTGTGCCGCAAAGACAGTTACATATGTAAAGGTGAAAGTGTGTTTCGCATACGTCCGTTAACCAGATCAGAGATATGTTACTGGTACTGTCACAACTAATACAGGCCATGTAAGCACAAGGGCACAGTAAACATATGTAACCCAGAATACGGATATGCATGTGCGCCTGTGCGTAACCCACAATAAGGAAATGCAAGTGCGCCTGTGCATGTGTGATCCGCTCACAGCAGAGTAAATTAATGCTGTTCCCCCACGTTAGTTATACATGTCTCAAAACTGTCAGCCTCTGAAAGTATGGAACCGGACAATGCCATGCAAAGTACTGGTACAAATAGTGAGAAACACAAGATATGTGCTAAAACAAACATAGAAAGTGGATAGAATAACGGGTGTGTTAGTAGCAGGGATTGACGAAGGGTATGAATCCATAACCTGAACTACTTGTCAGAAGGTGCCACCGTAAGTCTCAAATGAAATGCCAGCAAATTGCCAGATAGACACCGGTCAATGTAAAACACACCTAAGATAAAGGGTCAACCATCCGTACACTCTGCCAGTAGCTGTACAGTGGGAAGGTATGGTATGGGTATAGATGTGTGTACACAGGTAATCCACAGACATTAACAAAGCAAGGTATGAGACGAGGAGTTTACATGTATATATGTACACACAACAGACCTATGTCCCGTATATATGACACATGGATATAAATATGCCAAGTAATAGCTAATATGGGTAGTCAAACAGACATCCACGAATGGGGAATATACAGCAGCAGTCAAAATCATTGGCCAGAAAGTGACAGTCCAGCAAGTTCTACACTTTAAACATGCATATTGGTGTCCATTGTAGGACTCCAAAAAGTTATCCATTCACAGTACCTGCAACGATTGATGCAAACAAAGTGACAGCCGTACATACGAATCAGCTGTATATGCACTAAAAGCAGGTGCAAGGGTGATGACACATGTGTCCATGAAATGCAGGACGTATGCACAGATATCCCTAGAGTGGGGAGTGCATAAAAGTGCATCCACATCGCAGTACCGCACACATTAACCATGTGTAATGTGTACCGTAGAGGGTTGCAGGCATGGGAACCTGGGTATGCAGAAATGGGCCTAGGTGTTGTTTGGCAGAGATTTCATAGGCCCGCCCCGTGGGAGGGATGTGGGTATAGCACATGCCTTTATTCTCAATAATGGTGCAAAGCATCCACTGGATAGTGCGGAAAGCAAGTTGGAAATATGTACAGCCCTATATCAGTGTCCTGTAAGCGATTCCCATGGATGGATATGCGTACGACCAAGATGGTACCCATAACTGGAAAACTGTCAGAATAACACAGCTGCAGTAAGGCATAGTACAGGAAATACAGATAGGGACTACATTATAAATACCCCATACAAACTCAGACCGTTGTGCGAATACTGGTGTAGCCATGAATATGGATGTTATGTGTGTCACTAATCATGCAATGGAAATAGCGGTCACTATCACCTACCGCACAGTCCGTAATGCCTAGACAGCAATCTGCTAGAAAGGCACATCACTATGTGAAATGTAACAAGGGCAAAGGCCAAACGTCAGAGCATGTACACATAATGACAACAGGTCAAGGGTATGAAGGAGCTAACCTGTCCAAAATACATGTACTGAACTGGTGATATTAGGCAGACAGGTGAGAAGAAAGACAGCAGGACAAATGGGCAAATATGTATAAGTCATACACCGGAAAATGTGAATGACAACGTATGCCCTGCGAAGGTCAATGTGGAAGGTAATTAGACACAAAGGTGAAGTGTCCCCCAGGGTGTCATGAAGTGTCAACATAACAATTACCAGACCCCCATAGTCGTACGTGAGCCCTGCCACTGATGGAAAGCGCAAATACAATGCACACTTATGGTACATGAAAGAACAATTAGTGTGGATAAGCAGATGTAGACCTGTGTGAGGAATACAGCTGTCTGTGTGGGTGTGTCATGCAAATACAAAGTAATGCCACGTGGGCTGTCATGCCGCCATACACTGTGTGTGTATTGTAGTCAGACAGTAGGTATGTTGTATCAGACACATACTCTGCAACTGTACAGATGTACGCAGACTGTGTAGAGGTATGCCTCATATGTTTGCTGTGTTCCACGTAACAGTAACAGTCCGGCACCCTCATGATAACTGACGACAGGAAACAATGACAAACATGTGATGAAGACACCAAATCAGACAGAAATGCCATACTCATGCATAACATATCATTGTGCTCACTAGCAATGTTTCTAAGAGCAACACGTCATTACTGGCCCTGAGTGTTCCACTATCACATAAGGCCTTGTCCAGATATATGCTCCTTGAGGTGGAGTGTTATGAACAGAAACAGATACATGTGTGTGGAAACATTATTATCCACTGCAAGATGATGAAATGTGCTGCAGTAGGAACTGCAGTACTGTCCGCAGGTATGTGCTGAAATGCAAATTAAACAGCAGTCTACATGAATTACCTATATTGGCGACACCTGCACAGATGATTATAGTGGGACATACACACGACCATGCACACAGCTCAGATAGACATACACACATCATAAACAGGCAATGATACACAAAGTCTATGGTGTACGAGTACAGTGACAGTACAGCAAGGATAGCTGTCTGCCAAGATATACAGCGGATGTCTGTAAGGGCGTGTAACACCTCCCGGAACACGGACGTTGCATGGACAATGTTCGGATTTGCATCGTACCACATTGCTATGTGTAAGCTGTGCAAATATGCGATACATGGGATAGACAGCTGTCCATGCAAGAGCAGCGCTATGGGCATAAAATATGTATATATACATACATCGAGAGAGATACAGACAGACACATGTGGCAAGGCCGGTAGTGGAACCTACACATCACTACCCTATCACACCACAGCATGATGCACGTAGAGAACACGCTACGGAGGTTGCTAACCACAGCAGACACACAGGCAGTCCACTAGGTGCGTCTCAACATCCGCAAACACAGAGACGTCAGCAGGATATATGTGTGTTGCGAAGCGCCTAAAACCATAACCTACGAAACCATGCGGCTGGGAGCATAGACACACACACACACACATCTGGCAGGCATGGGAATTGACCTTACACCTACCTACCCTATCGCACGACAGTATGACACAATTACAGAATGCACTACTCAGATTACTGAACACAGCACTGTCAGAGGCATACGTCTAGGTGGGTGACATCATCCGCAAAGGAATAGACGCTGATAGCAAATGTATGTGTTGTGAAGCGTCTAAAAGCATCACTGTCTCCAGCGGCAGCTGGAAACACACACACACACACACACACACACATGCACTTGGAAAGGCCGGGAGTTGAACCTACACCTACCTACATGAATGCACTACAGCATGATGCATTTACAAAACGTGCTACTGGGATTACTGAGCACAGCACTGTCAGAGGCATACTTCTAGGTGGGCGACATCATCCACAAAGGAATAGACACTGATAGCAAATGTATGTGTTGTGAAGCATCTAAAAGCATCACTGTCTCCAGAGGCAGCTGGAAACACACACACACGCACTTGGAAGGGCCGGGAGTTGAACCTACACCTACCTACAGAACACACTACAGCATGATGCATTTACAGAACGCACAACCGGGATTGCTGAGCACAGCACTGTCAGAGGCATACTTCTAGGTGGGTGACATCATCCGCAAAGGAATAGACGCCGATAGCAAATGTATGTGTTGTGAGGCGTCTAAAAGCATCACTGTCTCCGGAGGCAGCTGGAAACACACACACACACAGAAGGGCAGGGAGTTAAACCTACACCTACCTACATGAACACACTACAGCATGATGCATTTACAGAACGCGCTACCGAGATTACTGAGCGCAGCACTGTCAGAGGCATACTTCTAGGTGGGTGACATCATCCGCAAAGGAATAGATGCCGATAGCAAATGTATGTGTTGTGAGGTGTCTAAAAGCATCACTGTCTCCGGGGGCAGCTGGAAACACACACACACACACACACACACACAGAAGGGCCGGGAGTTGAACCTACACCTACTTACATGAACACACTACAGCATGATGTATTTACAGAATGCGCTACTGAGATTACTGAGCACAGCACTGTCAGAGGCATACTTCTAGGTGGGTGACATCATCCGCAAAGGAATAGATGCTGATAGCAAATGTATGTGTTGTGAGGCGTCTAAAAGAAACACTGTCTCTGGAGGCAGCTGGAATCACACACACACACACACTTGGAAGGGCCGGGAGTTGAACCTACACCTACCTACATGAACACACTACAGCATGATGCATTTAAAGAACGCGCGACCGATATTACTGAGCACAGTACTGTCAGAGGCATACTTCTAGGTGGGTGACATCATCCGCAAAGGAATAGACGCCGATAGCAAATGTATGTGTTGTGAGGCGTCTAAAAGCATCACTGTCTCCGGAGGCAGCTGGAAACACACACACACACACTTGGAAGGGCCAGGAGTTGAACCTACACCTACCTACATGAACACACTACAGCATGATGCATTTAAAGAACGCGCTACCAAGATTACTGAGCACAGCACTGTCAGAGGCATACTCCTAGGTGGATGATATCATCCGCAAAGGCAAGGATGCCGATAGGGAATGAATACAGAGTAAGCAGTCACACAGCATGTTACTATCCCAAGGTGGATGTACAGTAACACGGCAGTGCTGCACTCAGGAATACTAACTATCTACGGAGCACTACATCACGAAATGGATACGGGCTGCACCACAGACAGTACACCCTTTGAGAGAGCAACCAGTGTGTTTGATGTAGGCATCCATTGTGGCATAGCAACTACATATAATTCACCTGGATGGCCACCATGGCTATGCAGGATGTCAATGGCCATGGCTACACGCCTAGTATCAGACGTCCGTGCCGAATGTACTGTGTGTCCATGACTGGCGTACTGGGCATGCTCACACACTTAGCCTTTGCAAAGTGCAAACATGCATACACATGGAGTGTAATCATGAAAGGGCAGAGTGTGGAACGTACTGTGTGTCCACCCACACAACAGCAAACCGGGCATGCTCACACACTTAGCGTTTGCTAAGGGGAAACATACATGCACACGGGGTATAATCACAGAAGGGTGCAGTGTGCAATGTACTGTGTGTCCATCTACACAACTGCTTACTGGGCATGCTCACACACTTAGCATTTGCTACGTGCCATCCAGCATGCAGACGGAGAGTACACATAGAAGGTATACACATGGAGTGTAATCATGGAAGGGCAGAGTGTGGAATGTACTGTGTGTCCACCTACACAACAGCAAACTGGGCATGCTCACACACTTAGCAGTTGCAAAGGGGAACCATGCATGCACACGGGGTATAATCACAGAAGGGCCGTCCAGCGTGCAGACAGAGTGTACACACAGAAGGCATACACATGGAGTGTAATCATGGAAGGGCAGAGTGTGGAATGTACTGTGTGTCCACCTACACAACAGCAAACTGGGCATGCTCACACACTTAGCAGTTGCAAAGGGGAACCATGCATGCACACGGGGTATAATCACAGAAGGGCCGTCCAGCATGTAGACAGAGTGTACACACAGAAGGCATACACATGGAGTGTAATCATGGAAGGGCAGAGTGTGGAATGTACTGTGTCCACCTACACAACAGCAAACTGGGCATGCTCACACACTTAGCAGTTGCAAAGGGGAAACATGCATGCACACGGGGTATAATCACAGAAGGGCCGCCCAGCATGCAGACGGAGTGTACACACAGAAGGCATACACATGGAGTGTAATCATGGAAGGGCAGAGTGTGGAATGTACTGTGTGTCCACCTACACAACAGCAAACTGGGCATGCTCACACACTTAGCAGTTGCAAAGGGGAAACATGCATGCACACGGGGTATAATCACAGAAGGGCCGCCCAGCATGCAGATGGAGTGTACACACAGAAAGCATACACATGGAGTGTAATCATGGAAGGGCAGAGTGTGGAATGTACTGTGTGTCCACCTACACAGCAGCAAACTGGGCATGCTCACACACTTAGCAGTTGCAAAGGGGAAACATGCATGCACATGGGGTATAATCACAGAAGGGCCGTCCAGCATGCAGACGGAGTGTACACACAGAAGGCATACACATGGAATGTAATCATGGAAGGGCAGAGTGTGGCATGTACTGTGTGTCCACCTACACAACAGCAAACTGGGCATGCTCACACACTTAGCAGTTGCAAAGGGGAAACATGCATGCACACGGGGTATAATCACAGAAGGGCTGTCCAGCATGCAGACGGAGTGTACACACAGAAGGCATACACATGGAGTGTAATCATGGAAGGGCAGAGTGTGGAATGTACTGTGTGTCCACCTACACAACAGCAAACTGGGCATGCTCACACACTTAGCAGTTGCAAAGGGGAAACATGCATGCACACGGGGTATAATCACAGAAGGGTGCAGTGTGCAATGTACAGTGTGTCCATCTACACAACTGCTTACTGGGCATGCTCACACACTCAGCATTTGCTATGCGCCGTCCAGCATGCAGACGGAGTGTACACATAGCAGGTCACAGTAAGGTAAACCTGTCCACACGCACAGGGTGGTCACACATGCAGTTACCCGTACACACACAGATGATATCACAGGTGTCACGGGTGCAGGTCAAACATGTACACACTGCAGTGAACATAGGGTTTTAATCACAAACCCTAAAACTTTGGCCACCCATCGACACTACTAACGCCAACATCGTGACATAACAGGTAAATAAACAAAAATTCATAAAGAAAAAATACTTGGCTAATTCACAAAAAGTTACACAATAAACATTGGGGTTCATAAATTCCATTGAACACCTGCGAGGAAAACCGCTTCAAATCGTTAACAGCCAAAATTCCCTTCAATGCACACAATTAATCAAAATTTTACGTAAACACATTCTAATTAAAAAAACACATGCGATCACGCAAAAGTATGATCATATGGCGGTCTATGCCATCACTGTTCAACCATGTCCTGTTCGGGACACATGAAAAAAACCTGTGTTTTAAAATTGTCAAATTTTTTAGATGGGTTTTATTAATTGCATTTAAAAATCCACTGTTTAAACCCATTTTAACATGACATGGGCATATCTTCAGCATCAATACCATTATAATGACATCATTCCGAGAACGGTCAATCTTTAAAGACATTCCCCACAGCATATTTCCCAGCAGAAATTTTAAAAACCCGCTACTTGTAATTTGAAGTCCCAGCAAATCCGGGATGTGCCTTCAAAAATTATGGACTGAAGTGTACATTTAGTCCAAGTAACTCAGGGCAATAGTTCCCCTTGCGTCAACAGTTTTAAAACATTAATGCCGGTGAAATTTCATGGAATCACATGTTGGAATGGCCCTGGCCCCCTATTAATACATGCGGGAAAATTCATATGAAGTATTCTGATTGGCCCAATTTCCCCGAGACATGTGTTTCTTACAGGTGGCCATAATTTAACCAATAAATCTATGATCAGACAACCGTGTAGTTCTAGCACCGTTTATGGGTTTTTTGATGGAAACTGCGTTTAACCAAACCGTAGTGCTTCACCATGTAATCCCAAGTGATAAACTTCCCAAAATTCTAGTTTAAAGAAGCAATCAACCTTTTGCAATCAAATGTCCGGCGTAATGAATACTAATCTACTTGCCATCTTCACATTGTACATCACTTTTTTCGTCTGACAACCAAATAAACATGCATGGATTTCCCACCATTAAACCCCCAAACACAAACTCTGACAAATTGCGGGGGTTATCAGTTTACAGGATAATTCTAACAGACTATTTTCAATCAATCCAAATTTCATGTGGTCTATTTAAAAATTTCTGGTCAATTCCATATTTTAATTTTGAGCAAAAATTTAATTGCAGTTACACCAAAAATTTGGCCAACCTGTGTAGTCATTCGGATTTGTAAGGAACATGTTACACATGCGAATACAAGGAACCAAAACCTTTTATGGTCACAAATATCTGGGAAGTTCCTTGAAATGTATGACCATTGTTGACAAAGTTTAAAAGGTAGTAAACCAACTGAATAATGTAGACCCATCAAAAATTACACCAGAGACGAGTATTTTATTCAATGTAAGGCGAAATATCACGAACATATTTTTAGAAAATCGGAAGTTTTTTCCTTAAGGAAAAACTTCAATAGCAATGGTGACATACAAATGGAAAATGTTCAAAGTTAAATTAATTGACTTTAATTGACGTAAGGGTTTTTTAAATTTTTACAATTGGTTAAGAAGAAATTTTTAAATAATTGAAAAAATCTTTATTCATTTTAACAACCTATTTTGTTTTAAACACATAATGAATGCATGGTTTAAGTTTTTGGTAAAACCCCTTTTGGGCCCGGCTACGAAAATTTCCCTTTTTTAAAAAAACCCCCTTTTTTTTTAGGGGTTTTTTAAAAATTCTAATTTTCCTTTTTAAATTTTGGGCCGGGTTTATTTTGGGGGGAAAAAATTAAAGGGTAAACCTTTTTTTGGTCGTTGGGGCTTTCCCTTAAAAATTTAAAAAAAGGGACAAAAATGACTTGGGGGTTTTGGGTTTTAAAACCCCAAAATGCCCCCGGACAAAAAAAAAAAGGCAAAATTTTTTAAATTTTTTTTAAAGCTGCACAGTACAGACTACCAGACCATGTCCCCACATGGTGCTTTTACTGGTGACCACTGGAATAACAGTCTCATCAAACAGCATCAATAATGCTCAAATAAACACCTGACACTTTGCCGCATGTGTTTACAAGTATATGCAGTACAAAATCATTAAACATGGTCATAATAATACTCCATGGAGTTGTCCTAAGTCCAGGTACCATAATGATACTCAAATATAATGTCAGACAGAGTTGACACCACAGAAGAGATTTACACCTGTAGATTACATGGGTGTCATGTCATATCCTGAGCATTTCATGTCATAGAATACAAACATTAAACATGAACACTGTGGTACCAGAGTGACAGATAGTGAATCCTGCCACAGTACCTTTGTTGAGATGATTCTCATGCATGTCCTGAATACTGTTCGCTTAGTGCACAATTGCATTGTATTAAATACACAGCTATTGGATTGCACCATAGAGTGACATCACATATCAAGGTAACACTACAGCACCACAAAGCCTGCCCCCACCAACTTTGCAATTGCAGACCCGCAGCGCGATTACAGTTACACTAGCCATATCCCCAACGGCCAGGGAGACGCAAGAGTGGAAGATAGTCACTCACACATTGATATGGTAGCTAATCCAGCCAACATATCACTTGAGGAAGATTTTACCTTTGATTTAAGCATGGTGAATTTGCAAATGGACAATGACAATTGGGTGCATCGCCCCAAGAAGTGGAACGAGTATTTCAGGACATATTCTAATGTTGTGAATAAAACATCTCACAACAATAAAGGTACTGTAAATAAGGATTCACTATCTAGTCCTAAAAAAACTTATACTGAAAGTACTAAGGACACAGGAGTGTTCAATATGTTTAATGATTTTGTATTAGATAAATATGACTTTATGAACAAGTATGACTCTAATGATAAATATGATAGAGCTCATTTTAATATGCATAATAATAATAATACAAGGGATGATATAAAATCTCGTATTCATTTATTAGGTAGGAAACTGATACAACTCAAATGTGTCAAGATGGACATTGCATATTTCGAGAAATGTATATCATTGAAAATAGTACCTAAAGGACTTAGGTTTTTTAAACTTCCACTAGGGTTAAAGATAGATAGTATTATTATTTCTGATTTTAACCTTATGTTTAATGATTTTGGGTACACGTATATGCAACATCTTATTAAACACAATGAAATTAAGGCAAAGGCATTATTAGAAGAAGTGTTTAACCTAAATGAGAGCATTATTAAGGATGCATTGTTTGATAGATGGTATGACTGTTATTCCAGTCAGTTCAGCCAGGCTACAGTAAAAGTAAAAAAAGCTTACGAAAGGAAGATGCACAAATTAGAAAGGGACATGGATCTATACAAACATGACAGAGCATATGTCTGGCCCAAATACAATAAAGGAGAAGATGAAGGTCAATTTGAAGTGGTCAATTCTAGAAGTAATAAAAGAAATGCACGGAGATATGAGGAAGAGAATTTTCAAGGGGGGAGGTTTTTCCCAGCACAAAGGAAACAACAAAGGAGATATTAGGTATTCATGTTAACACTATAATAGAGGGCAGTACCAGTAAAGCTATTGGTACCACGTCAGACATGGATATAGTTAAGACTGGATCATCCCCAAACAAGCGAACAGACGGTGTTGTGGTTAGGACTGACCCAAATGAAGACCCAAATGAAGACCCAAATGAAGTTCCGTGTATTATTAGTCATCATGGGTTCAAAGTATACAATTACACAGATATCCCAGTTACTAAAGATTTTATCACATTGTTCAGTAAAGGCATGAAGTTCATACCAACGGTAAAATCTAACTTATTTGATGTTATAATGGAAATAAAATTCTTTTGTAGAAGGGTAAATTTGGCTTTACAATTTAAAGACAACACTACTAATACATTAGAGCAGACCCAACACCATGTCTTAAAGAAAAAAAGCACATATATCCCTATGGCGAACCCACAGGTAACCATATATGAGAATATGGTTTGTCATGAAATCTACAAATTACATCAAGAAAGTAGGCACTATCACAGTGCTGAGAATAGTTGCTTGGACAACCTCAATACAGAGGAAAGGAAATGTTTGAATGACATCATTAGAAACAAACAGATTAGAATCATGAAACCAGACAAGGGTGGAGGGGTAGTGATATTCAACAATACCCAGTATCAGAAAGAAATATATAGTATTTTGTACGATTCAGGTCATTATGAGAAGGTAACTTTAAACCAGATCACCACTGGATATAGGCGTATTGATAACACCATAGAAGAGTATTTCATTGATAATCGAATAACCAGTGAAATATATGAATTTGTCAAAACAGAATACCCGATTTTGGCACGTATTGTCGGAATCCCCAAGATACACAAAAACCTAACCAAGCCACCACTCAGACCTATCATATCAGGATCTAAGTCCAAGACATTCAAGATAGGTACTATTATTGATCAATGGACCAAACCGATTTACAGCAAGGTTGATCATCTGGTTAAGGATTCATGGGACTTCTTGAGCAAAGTCACTAGGGACATGTGGGATGAAAACCTGACGTTCTTAACCATCGACGTGCAAGATCTTTTCTCCAGTATACCGGTGTATACGGGTCTAGACTATTTTCACAGCAGTCTATGTAAGTACTTAGGATGCAGTGGGGATAGAGTGAATTTAATCACGGACATGATGAGCTTGGTGTTGGAACACAATTATATTGAACATCAGGGTGAACGGTTCAGACAATCTCAAGGAGTGGCTATGGGAGCCATGTGCCCCTATCTTTGCCAATTTGGTAATGTTGGAGTGGGAAAATGTCCATCTATTCACTTGTGAATTTTACAGACACATCAGGTTGTACACCAGATTCCTGGATGATGTGTTTATAATTTGGACAGGACCAACAGACTTGATACCCACTTTTGTAGAACATCTTAACAACACTACTGATTTTCTGAGATTTACGTACCACCAAGACAACAAGGGTATATCATATTTGGATACCTGGATAGAAAATACTGGAACTGTATTCATATCCAGATTATACAGGAAGCCTACCTTCTCTAATGATTATATTCATTTTACTAGTTGTCACCCACGACACATTTTCAAAAATATTGTGAAGGGCCAATGCATCAGAGCAGCCAGAATGTCATCAACTGCTGAAGGCATGAATAGTGAACTTGCCTTCATCTCTCAACTTTTTAGTGATAGAGGATATCCCAAAAAGTTATTAGATAATGTTACTACTTACGTTAAAGCACAATGGGGATCAAAATATAAACCACTCTTGGGCAGCCCCTCACTTATACAGAACAAATCAAGTTCAAACCTAAATAAGATGGTATGTGTGATTAGATTCAATCCCTTTGTCAATTTAATTACGGACATTCTGAAGAAGTATTGGAGTATTATTATCTCTGGGCAACCTAGGGAACATTGTTGGAACTGAGATATGTACAGTGTATAAAACTGGAAATAACATCAAAAAGTTACTAGAATGTGGTACAAAGAGTGAAAGAGTCAGAAATAATAAAGGAACCAATAAAGGAACTAGCAAATGCGGACGTTGTAATCAATGCAAATTCATTAACACTACACCTACCATCAGACTAGAGAATATTATGCATACTAAGATTACTAGCATTCAAGGTAATTGCAATTAGCGCTTAGTGTACATTGCCAAATGTACAAAGTGTCCGGCCTATTATATAGGCAAAACTGAAAGAAAGATCAAGACACGGATTTATGAACACACTTACAAAATAAGCAAACAAGATACGAAGAACGCCTTATACCGGTTATTATTCTTGATCAAGGTACAGACCACTCTTTCAGGTTTTCTATTATAGATCAGGTGAACACTAAGGACAAGGGGGGGAATTGGAAGACATACCTGGCATGGAAAGAAAGTAGATGGCAAACTTGCACTGATGCCACTACAAAGCCAGGGATTAATGACTTCATCAGTATAAAACCCTTGTTAGCTTTGAGCTGAGATTGTAGGATCTGTATTTCATATTATTTTAATTTTTTATTTTATTTCAGGATGTATACATTTTATAATCCATGCCACAAGTAGTTTGTGTCAATTGACGGTGGCTACAGATCTTTAATTCATTTGGATTAGTTTATAAGATAGATTAGTAGGTACACTATATCAGTATGCCCTAGTTTCATAAAGATCTTCTATGCTTCAAGCGTTTGTAATCAATAGGATCAATACAATATGCACCTATCTATTGTGAATCAACAGTATAATAATTCATTCATTAGGCAATTTATTATGTATTCGATGTATGTTTATATAGAATAGCTTTTAAACACTTTTATATGATGTACACTTTTTAGAATTTATTAGAATATTATGTAGAATTTAAGCAAGTTTGTTTTATGTTTATAACATATTTCAGTGTATCAAAGTCTTGTGGTAAAGTATTTTAACAGAGTTGGTCTTTGGGAACATGGCCGTTTTAAGATTTGTTCAATCAATTAGTGTTTGGCGCCTAAAACAAGTATTTAAGCTTGATTTTATGCCTAGGTGATTGTTCTGAAGAAATCTGCATGTTAGCAGATGAAAGCGCTCAACCTTAATAAAGTGGTTTTCGTGATAGTACCGGCTTCGAGTGTTTGGATTCCTATTTCTGTACATATACAACCTTAGCTGTCATGCCAGCACCATGTCATCGGTGCAGCAGTAAGCCTCATGGTCCAACAGCATGTGACATATGTACACAGGTCTGTATAGCAGTGTACACCAGTTGTGCAGAGTACACATATACTAACAATGATCCAACTTGTGCGATGTAGTCCACCCATATCAGTATACATGGACAGGTCGGCTCCACACATACCACGGCCCTGACACAGCTGTGACACATGACTGCTGCTGTACCACAATGAACAAACGTCTGGATATGTCATACATGTGATTGTCTGGATGTGTGCATGGACTGTACACATGACACATACAAAGCCTGTGATGTACCACATGCATAACACTGGCGCATGAGTGCTAAAGCACATGAATGGAAGGTGGACCCATGTCTGTGGAATGCTCCCACTACAGGGTGTAGCAGTGTTGACTGGGACACATACCCTTGTATTGTTCGCCTGTGACAGCTGTGATACCATACCACAGTCCATGTTGTATGTATGTCAACACACATGTCAAAAAGTAGCAATGCATACACACATGGCAACAGGAGACACATGTGACATGTGTACTGTGCATGGAGCAGCCATGCATGAGCAGTGGCCGATGTCCATAACATAGTTGCAACAACCTACCACATGCATACCCATCATAGGGGCCATTATACGGTGGCATAGAAACAGCACGTATGGAGGTATGTGTACATAATGTGTTTAAACACCTGTCTGCATGCATGTGCAGGTGGTGGCTCACAGTTGTGTCACACACCATCCTACCCTGCCATGTGCATACAGTATGCTATGTCGCTGTTACATGACAGTGCTGACATAATGCATACCCAGCGGTCAGGTGTTATGGACTGTATGTCAAATGGCAACTGTAACACCTACCACCCCCCCAAGTGCATATATCAGCACATCTGCTGGATACAGTGTTGGTACACATAATGCACTACATACCGCTGCATGCCTGCACACGTATCATATGGCGGGTGTAGTATTCCCAGCACTGACATGTGTGCATGACTGTGTGCCCATGTATGCCACATATCGGGGGGAATATGTCCCACGTGCTACACATCCCTGTACACCATAGTAGAGATCTGTACATACCTCAGTGTGAGGAGCATGCATTTGGATGGTGCAGTACATGCAACACGTTGTCTCTCTGTGTACACATGTGTGGTCACCACAATGTGTGTGTGTCTACATGTTTGTATGTCTGCTGCTTGGTGTGAGGGTGTATGCTAATATAGTGTTGTGAACGAACACGCATTCACATGGTGGCTATCCCGTAATGGTGCTGCATTGCACAACCCTGTCGATGCCATAGGTGTGAGCCATACTGTCTACCTGTGCAAGTCTGCTCCCTGTGACATGGCGTGTGGGTGCATAGTATTGTGAGTGTGCTGACCACACAGCCAGGTGTCCCCATCTGCACACTATGGGGTGTGCGTCATAGTGGTGTACACCCCGCGATTGAGACCATGTTCCTGTACTGTTACAGGGTCCTACTGCTGCACAGCGTGCCCCACAGCTGACAGGTGACACCTGAAGACAGTGGCCATCACGCTGTGTATGACACCTGCACCATGTCACCATATCTGTAGTGTGTCCTGCTATGTATGTGACGTCTCTGTCCACTGTAGCCTGTGGCACCGACCACATGCGTCAGGTGCAGTATATGTGCAGACATGTGTGTCATGTAGGTGTTCAGGCAGGTTGCGGGTACATGTAGTATGCTGATATTGCCAGATGTGCCTGTGAGTAATCCACAGCTACACGTGGGGGGCCGATAACAGTGCTCCCTGTAGGCACATGCGAGTACACCATAGGAGGGATTCAGGGTATCAGAACCAACATGGTGTTACACATGTAACCATCACACATACCGTGAACACATCACAATGCATGCTGCACCTGCACTACATGGTATGTCTGCTGCATGTTGACAGTACAAAACCCACGTCACATACGCATCTGTCAGTATTCATACACAACCACTGCAACATACACATCCCATGCTATGCATACACAGGTATCACATACGCATCTGTCAGTATTCATACACAACCACTGCAACATACACATCCCACGCTATGCATACACAGGTATCACATGCACCTCTCACTATCCTGTCCACCCTGTGCATCAGAATATATTTGCATAACCCTGCACCGATGGTGTGGATGACAGGGATGTGGCAGAGGCTTCATCATATGCATAGGGTGATATGTTTGCCAGCGGCGTAGGCTGCACCAATGGATAACATCATGTGTGTGTGTAAGGGCTGGTGGGTTTACTGGACATGTCTGTGCAGAATGCATGTGGATGTGGTGGAGCCCTACAGTTGTGTCTGCTGCATGTGGGTATGTGTGTACACAGTTCAGCCATTGTGATGCCTACACGGGGTATAATTGACAGCCGCAGACTGTACAGTGCAGGTTGTACAGCTCACTGTGTCCGTCCACGGCCACGTGACCTGTGCCTGCCTGGGGATGCACGGGCACTACCGGTTGGAGGTACAGAGTGGCTACTGTCCGATGACACATGTCCGCTGGAACCATGTCCATGATAGGACCGGCCAGGGCCATGTCCACGTGCCCTGCTGTGTCCTGGTGTGGACAGTGCAGCACCAGCTGCACTGCTACTGCTACCGGCACTATGTGAGTGGGCATGAGAGGTGGCAAGCACACGTCGACCTACACTAGGTGGTGTTGCTGGCCTATGCCCACGTGTCCTATGCCTCACCCCTACCAGGTGTTCCAGCACAGACAGCTCACGCTCGCGGATTGCCATGCCTCAGTCGAGGATTCCAACCATTTCACCTAATCGCCTATCCAGTACATTAGCAATCTGCTGTTGAGCATTTGCCAATGACTGGATGTTGTCATTTAGGGTACGGATTGCAGCCCTCTGCAGCCTCTGCCCTTCTTGGTTCTGCCGTTCTGGACGTGCCTGTGCCGCCATTACAGTCTGGAACATGCATCTGGTGATACCAGCTGCTGCGCCCTGTGCTGCAGGTGCATGTCTGCCAGAGGTCCTCCTACGAGCAGCACCAGCCACATACCTGTGTGGCACATCACCAGTCATTACACTGGCAACATGTTGTGTAGTCACACCTTCTGTAGCCACCACACATTCCTGTTCAATGCCAACAGATGCTGACTGTCCTTCCTCTATGGGCAACGGTGATGTGGTATGTGTTGGCATCAGAACCGCAAGGGAAGAGGGGGACATAGGTGGGATGGTAACCAATGGCACAGATTCTGCCCCTGATAACCCTGCCTGTACCTCATGCATATGGTCATCACCGCTAGTATCTGTGGGGACACTAACATCAGATGGACCGCAGGAGGGTAACGCACCTACACCACCTGTGAATGCAAAGACATACTGTAAGGTACATTACACACAGACACACACAGACACACACAGACACACCATGCATGTGATATTTCAGATGGCATGCAGCATTCCTGCACTACAGCACAGGGAATGCAGCTCAGACATTAATAGTTTTAGTATGCATGCCACCCTGGGGTGCACACTACATCAAGCAGGTGTCATATCAGTAGGCATGCAGTACACACAATCATGGTAATTTGCATGCATCACCGTGATACACCATGTGGCCACAAATAGGTTAACAGTACACATGGCTGACGTTACCTTGACATGTAATCCGCTGACATGTGCAGTAACATGTATACATGTTTGACACAATGGTGTCCTGACACATGCACAGCATCATAATGGTCCTCACAGTGCAGTGTTGTGTGTACAGCCGACAGATAGAATGCATGTTTAGCGAATGTGTATGTGCAGGTGTGGTTAGTGTGAGCCGTGTACATAGCTATACAGTGTGGAGTACAGGCACTGTGCCATTGCCTGTCAACATGACACATGTATGTTGCTGTGCAATGCATAACATGGACGCATTGCATTGCCATGACTGCAACACAGTCATGCTGTTCCACAGATCGTATATGGTAGACATCGGTGACACCTCCAGTGGCTGCAGACAGGCATTCCGGTTGTCCGGTGTAACACATCAAATGTACAAGTGGTCCACTACGGCTATGATTGCACTATGTGTGGACAATGTGCAACGGGGTCTATCCACATCAGACGTACTGTGTGGCAACATGCCTGAGGCTATCACCCATGGCCATGTGTGACCGGTTGTTGGACAATTGTGCGTGATGGGCATCTTGTACACATGTCTGTGGTGTCCCATGTGACATACACCCATACATGTCAGAGGTGTCACAATCCACAGGGCTATGCAGACAACAGTGTGGATGTGTGTTATGTCGGGTGTAGGTCATGTGATGGTGTGACAATATTGCAGACAGAACATGTTGGGTGGCGTGTCACAATGTGTGCACACAATGCAGGGGCATATGTCACAATGGTGACACCTGTGTGCTGCCCAGATCACTGCTCACTGTGTGGTACTGTGTGTGTACCACAAATGTTGTTCCAATGCATACTACATATGCATCCATTGTAGAACACCTCCACCGTGGTATGCATAGCTGACCGCACATATCACATTGACAGGTACTGTGGTTTCATGCCGGTGTATACTAACGGTGTATCTATTGCACATGGGTGGTATGTGTGTGTGTCTGCCACATGGCAAATAACTCTACACTGTAACATGCCTGATACTGACAACAGTCTCACCTGTGACGGACCCATGTCTGTGCGACACGCCAGAGGTACCTGTATAGGGGCGACACAACAGTATAAACATTATCCATGACTGTATGGCAGCCACAGTTCGCACTGTGCATGTGAACACATGTACCTGCACACGTCTTCATACACAACGTAGCATACTGTAGTATGCAGCTTGTGTGCCCATATAGCTGGCATGTGTTGTTACTTTACATGATGTACAGTGACACCTGCAACTAATGTGGATATCATACTCATATGCAGGACTGACTTACAAGGCAACTCCAGGCTCATTGGTTGGGAGACACCCACCTCCACGATGGCGGCTAGTGTTTCTGCATGCTGTTCCCTGGGTGTCCCCAGACTGGCCAGTAGCTCCTCTGTGTGTGTGAGTGGGGGCTGGGTTGGTGGCCCACCACCTGTTCCACCTTGTTCTCTGGCGATTGCAGTGGCATGCTGTTTCGCATGCCGTATCTGGTCCATGCAGTGTCTGCATACCTGCTGGTAGGTGCGGTTGTTGCGACCCACATCATTCACCCTCCTGCGTATATCCTGCCACAGGTCATCCCGCTGCTGAGCATGCTGTGGCACATGGCTGAACAGCACGTCATAGTTGTCATGGAGCAATGGTATGATGACATCATCCCCCTGGCGGCTGAAGGCTGGGAGCCGTGAACGTGGCATTATCTGTAAGACATAATGATGGTGACAGGTCACATTCACACTGATGTACTGGCATACCGCTGAACATACATTGCTATGACATGTACGACATCTGCACAGTAATCTCTGAGAAGCATCATGACACTGACACAGCTGACGTGTTGCTGTCACACCTGTCACACCGTTATGCAGTGGATATCATATCTCTGTGTCAACTCTTCACAGTGCACATACTCCATTTAGATGGTAACTTGCTGTGGACATGTGTACTTGCCTGCACCTGTGTTCTTACCAATCTGCACTTGGCCCAATGTGTCCACAGTACTACTGTTCACCTGGATGCTGTGTATATGTCACATAGTATCAGACGCAGCCGTTATGGACATCAGCAGTGACACTGCACACATACACATGGACACCTGTACATGCATGTGTTTTGCCATATACATCTATCAGCACTGTACGGGTGTTGAACATCCTGCCACGGCTCACCTGTATTGCACATTTGATACACATGGGACAATGTCTATTCATATGACATTTGCAGGGATGGGCAAACATAGCATGTGCGCCAAGACATTGTACACGCTGTCACACAGCAATTGTGACACCACAGGGTGCATCAGTGCCACATTACTGATCCAGTCAGTTGATAGTGCATATACCATGTGGCCATCGCACCATGTATGACTGTGATGACACGTGCAGCCTTGATGGATAGGGTTGCATGGTATGGCAGGGTATATCACATATATGGCACAGGGATGTGTCCAGCCTGTGGAATACCAGTATTAGGACGGTGGCTGTCCATTCCATATGTCATTTATATGGGTATATGGACATGTCGCATGTCCATCACCATGGTGTGGACAATGTCCTTCTGCAAGGTAGGCAGCATGCTGCATGGTGGGGGTGTGTATTGTGCATGCTGGTATCGCACATCCATGCATAAACATTACCCCTGACAGGTGCTATGTGCTGTACTATTGTTCAACACAGTGTTGTATATGCCCACACGGTGATATCCCGTGCACATGGATGGTACCCTGACCTGACATGGGTACCTCATATGTCTACATCCAGTGCCTGCTGTCACCACCATGTCAGCGGGTGCACTGCACAGCACCATCCTTTCCACAGTGACCATGGTGTTGGGCACAGCCTAGGTATTCATTTATGGGGACGGGGATGTTCACATAGCGGTGGCAATGCTGGTATCATCCATCAGACCGTACACTTATGACACACACCTCACACACACAGCCCATTCAGTATGTTCTTCGCAACACTGACACAGCTATACTGCTAGGTCAGGTCCATTCCCAGCCGTACATACACAGATGCATAACATTTCTCTCTGTGGCATGGGCTACAATGACAGTGGTGTTCAACATATACCGTGTTCGACTGTAGCTGGCGCTGATGTTCTGTGCACATGTCAACACATTAACCCTGTTCTACTGTAGCCAGCGGTGATGTGCTGTGCACATATCAATGCTGCACATTGTGTTGATGTCTGTCTGTCAACAGGCCACTGGTGGAACACGCAAAGGTATTTGTAATCAAATATACATGCCGCCCTGTACAGCTGTACTGCTAACATCTCAGGTGCTAATGTGTCATGGACATGCACACCTTACCCAGAAAGGTGATAGTTTATTGCCACCCTTACTCATCACCGCCAGGGTTGCTATTATCCAACACCCTATTTGTATTGTACGGTCAAGCTATGCACCTGTGCAGGACATGTGAGCATGTAATGCGCTACTGATTGCCTTTGCACCCATTGCACAACATGTCACATAGGTACGCTGGCAGTCATACACTTCGCAGCTTGCTCAAGGTACATCAGGTGTTGTACACACTTAACACACATATCCTGTGGGACATGGTCGTATGTACAGGCATGTCCAACCGCCACGCCAGTGCTACCCTATATGACGGATATGTCGCATGTGGCAATACAGCAACTGTCACATGTACTCGCAATGCTCCCCTACCAATGTACAGCGGTACTGCCTGTGGAGATGTGCTTCTGCATCCATGCTGTGCCCATAGCTGTCAGTTGTACATCATTACGGCAACGCACTCATTTGGTGTTCTAACAGGTGCATGTTCATCAAGGTTCCACATTGGAAGGGTCTGTCACACATTCATTGTTGTACACGGTTTACATGCCAGCCATGGCTTACTAGATGGGAATCATAGTAATTCACTGGGATATCATATTTATACATTAGAGCAGCGTATTTCAGCCATCATATACCCTTCCTAGTTGACACTGTTAGTCAGCCAGTAGTAGGTGTTCTACGATATGCACATTAGTCACACAGTATGAGGGCTACTGTTACCCATTCTGGGGACAGGGTGCTGACAGCTGTGGATGGGGGTGATGCTGTCGACAACCATGACTGCACCTGATGGTCACGTCTGGATGTGTAACATTCACATCACACACCTACCATCACGTAGTACCACATCGTCTAGAACAATGGACATTCCTGCAAGAACAACGTATGCAATATGTCTGTATAACCACTGTAGGCACCACTGGTGGCCCCCAGCATGGCAGCCAACATCACCAGTGTATATCCCACAGCCTCATGGGTTACAACATTCACAACACACCAGTCACAGATGACTCTGTTGTGAATCACAATGCAGTTCCACACATCATGTTACACAAGGCATCATGCACTGAGATGCTGCGGACAGGTGAACACCTCTGCAACTCAACATACGCACACATGACACATCACCTGGTACAATATATCTCTCATACATCATGTTATTGTGACTGCCCTGTGATGGCAATACACAGACTACGTGTACTGGGGCATGCAATGGCTCCCCGGTGTTATAGCCCTCTGGGTGTGTGTCTAGCCATGGTGTACATTCGGCAGTGGTCTGGACACAGGAACACTGTACATTGACCTACTGTGTCACTGCAACAGTTTCTATGCTCCTGCTGTTATTGTACAGGCATGTGGTATCTGCCCGCTATGACAGTCCAGGTCAAACACAATGATGTGGCACGCATGACCTGCAGCCATTGGCCTGGGGTGTAGAGCACACATGTACATCTTCACATGCTATACTGCCTCTCTGGCAGTTTCACATAACTGTCACTGGCAGGGCTTTAACTGGCAGGCACGGCATGGGGTCATGTGGAACAATGCTTGCATCTTCCACTGTGATGCACACATGCGAGGCACACACACTATTGCACTGCTCACATATCTCTGCGGTGACTGGGACCTGCCTCCATGCTCTGCACAGAACACCTGCGATTATGGATTGTACACGGACCATACCTTCCAGGCACATACCTTGACCGGAACACCCACAGATGAGGGGTTCACACATCACACAGTGTTTTGCACACATCCTGGATAGTTGTTTAGCACAATGCATCATTGGTGCTCCATGTGCAGATAACCGTGTTTGTGACCGTTATACACATTGTAACACGCGACAGAGTCGACATTGTACACCACAGGTTACATACCGTCTGTGATGTTATAGTGTACATTGGGCCTCAGACAGCTACTACTGCTGTGTGCTGACAGTAACCCACACTTCCCTGGGATAGACACCCATGTACCTACACATGCTTGAGTCATGCACTCAGCTCAGCTGGATGACACAATACACAACACATACCATACCTACACTACCCTTAGCATGAACACTACCTCCATGTGACTGGTGTGTCACACCTGGGGTTATCCCCTCTTTGGTGAGTTCCACATATGCTACACAGCCTTGTTAGCCACACCCTGGAAACACACCCATCACAGCATACACGGAACATGTGTACTACAACAACTACTACAGACGTCTGCTGACAGCAGTTGTTAACATCATGACACCCGAGCAGATAGACACTACACATACATATGCTGACACATACCACTGTGTGCTTCAGTAGCATGTACACAATTGCAGGAATCATGCTATTCCACACAGGGACATGGCGGTACTGACCAGTTCACAGACGCCACTGTGGTGGTCATGTTCCATGCACATATGATGTACAAGCACAAGTACAGGCTGTTGCACAGTGGTGTACATTTACATGTGTGGGGTGCATCACTTGTCAGCCATGGTGGGTCCTCAAGGTCCATCATCACATACTCCAAGTCTAGCTACCTACATGACTGCCGCATGGCGTGTGGGGCCTCAGGCATTGTGGTGGTATGTCAGTATTCTTTGGCAACATCCACATCTGATGTCACATACAATAGTCAACCAAGCATTGCAGACCGAGGTAATGTTGGCAACGTGCCAGGCGATGGCATACTTACCGACAGTACACCCTCTCACTCACTACAGGGTCGCAATCCGTACATGAACATCGTAGTGTCCCTGTGGTCACATACACAGTACTGACACACGATATGTCCTGGGACACTGGCCCAATGTCACCTTCCAATGTCCCTGGCTGTAATGTCCCACTAACCTGTTCGGTATATGTCACCACACCAGGCCACTATATTCACTGCTAGCCTTTTGTCGGACATTGTGGACCCTGACTGTCGCACAGTGGCATTTCTCGCACTACACACGGGTGGCACTGCATTGCACGAGTGGGACTATAGTCATACACTCCTGACTGGACCATTCTGCATGGCAATGGGGCACATCATCAGGAACGTGATTCCCACACACATTGATGGCCTCCAGTCCTTTCCTAGCACCCGGGTTGGGCTTGTGAATGTCACGGCAAGGCAAATACACATGCTGGGCACCTGTCATACAGTTGCTAGGGCAGTTGAGGATGGTATGGAGGCCAACACATCATACGCTGTCCTCACATTGCCTTTCAGCACCATTCCACATTCTGGTATTGACAACATACACATCCACCTGCACATCATACCCTGTGTCTCAGGATGTTATGCTATGTGGCTCATGGACAGTACACACAGTGGTGCCACCATACCATAGTACCTACTACATGTCAGGTACATATTGCATTACACAGTCCTCAGTCATAGGGCCACTCATGTTCACTATATGCTTACATACGGTACATGCTATCACAGAGTACTGTCCATGCCTAGATTTCCCACACCTACATACCAAATGCCATTATTGCTCCACCAGATCATACCGATACCAACCATACGGGTGTCAGTGTGACTGATACTTCATATGAGTATCATGGCATCAAGATGCATGACACACGGTGCATGCACATCACCTTTGCATAACATCATTCACCCACTGACTATCACATGGATAGTGGTCCCCTACATACATATCACATTGTACATGGTTGCAGTACACACATACGCCACACACAGTCCTGTGGTTACCGTATTCCACTGTGGCATGGATATCCTTCTGCAAGGCCACACCTATCTGTACTGTGTGTGATGCTGGTACATAGGTGGGCATTGTACCTGTGAACTACAGACATCTACACACAGTCAAGGGTACAATACCACATTTATGGTGTACCTTCCACAACAGCTACAGCTTTACATGGCACAACATTGACATGCCATGATGTTTACTGGGCTCAGACAGTTTACATATGCAGCTGTAATACGGACAACACATCTTTACACATTTGCATACCACATACTCAGGGGTGTCTTCTGCTCTGACACGGCCCATGTCCACCACATTATTGATGCATATACTCATCATACATGACATCTGCGGTGGGCACTGTGAACAAAATACTCCTGGATATGTGCACACACACCACACTGCATGGGCTGTGCTTCTGTGTTACTTCCACAAACCTAACACACACCATGCTGTGGCACATAGGTCTTGTGTACATCCCGCAGGGACACACAGTAGCACTGTTCATGTGATACCTCCCTTGCTGTTTGACTGACACATATAGTCCTGGTATCACCACAGCAGCTGTACTGTGTAGATGTGCAGTTGACACCTGCCTCTGCTGTTCACAGGACACTACCGTGGAGAGGTGACACTACTGTGTACACTGCACACGTGCTTACACATGGACGTGCCAGACTGCATTGTAGCCCACTGTGCACCTGTGCAGATACTACAAGTCCTTTGTGCATGGTTACTTGGTGTCCCTTCCATTTAGAGTAGCTATCATGCTACTACTATGTCCCATACCTACAGGCCATATGTATGTTGTTATTGTACATACCAATAGGCGATACCTGTGTTATGCATGATATGCCTGTGATACTGTGTATGATATCTGTCATATCTACCTAGACAACTATACATTACACATATTTCACATAGTTTCCCCTAATGCAGAGCATACTTGCACGTCGGCCACACCTTACATATGTCATCAACGGTATATGCTCATACACTGCTGTGACAGTATACATACATGTACTATCCCCTGCTATGGCACTTCCTTGTTGGACATCCACTGCCAGCAACAGCGTGTGGTATGGCATTGTTCTCTTTAATGCCCTCCTGTAGCATCCCTTGTGGTGTCTCTGCTGTGTACATGATGTCCCACTGCTGTACACACGGTGTCTACAAGCGTTGGTATGCTCAGCAAGACATCACTACATAGCTACCTTTCACCACTTTCTGCATTACGGACAAGTGTAATTAATTACAACCACCATTCACATACAGTACAGCTTATTAATACAGATCATGCGTTACACAACCTTACATATCGTGTGTTCTACATACCTTGTTGGTGTTTCATTCCGTTTATTGTTTTCCTGTTTCCTTTCGTTTTCGATAGTACAACTCTGTTTCAGTATGAGCATACGGTTTGAATATCCAGAGAGTCATCCTTATATATGTCGATACCTGCAACATGTGAATCCATCCCACCAATTGCTGTTCCTCAGTGAGTAATTACGTGCATATCACCTGTGCATCTACTCCATTCGGAAATTACGCGTCGATACTGGGGTATAATTGGATTCTCCACCTGGGCGTTGGCTATTTGCCCTACCTTCATGGAGATGGTCTGTATTGTGTTATGTTATGTGTAACTGCAACTGCTATGCATAGGGACACGTATATTTTGAATTCATGTCACCTGTGGATTGTGTGTGACAGGTGTAGTATTTGGTTCAACATGTGGGTGTACCTGTCCTGCTGACAAATGATAACGGTGTATTGCATTCCAAACTGTAACATGGCTGTTGTTTTCCTTTATACAACGCATGCAATTATGCATCCTCCTTTAATTGTGTCTCCCACGCAATATGTTGTGGTTATGCAGATGTCATTGACTGACTGTATATTTGTGCTGCTATTACGGTTTGTATTCCTTTAATATCTACAGTGGGGGATATCAGTGGTTGTACGTAATGGATATGGTTTGTGGGCCTTGCATCTCTACATAGACAGTATAGTTGTCTGTGTGCTCCATCCCTACTTGGAGAGTTAACAGTTAATAGTCTTTTGTTATGGGAGTGTAGGTTGGGCTGTTGTTAATTGGTTCCGATATCGTCTGCAGGTGAGCATGCTGCATGTATACCTCCGTAACTTCTGTGGTATATCAGCGGCTATGTGTCCGTGTGTAATTACGTGCATATCACCTGTGCATCTACTCCATTCGGAAGTTACGCGTCGATACTGGGGTATAATTTGATTCTCCACCTGGGCATTGGCTATTTGCCCTACCTTCGTGGAGATGGTCTGTATTGTGTTATGTTATGTGTAACTGCATCTGCTATGCATAGGGACAAGTATATTTTGAATTCATGTCACCCGTGGATTGTGTGTGACAGGTGTAGTATTTGATTCAACATGTGGGTGTACCTGTCCTGCCGACGAATGATAACGGGGTATTGCATTCAAAACTGTAACATAGCTGTTGTTTTCCTTTATACAACGCATGCAATTATGCATTCGCCTTTCATTGTGTCTCCCACGTGATATGTTGTGGTTATGCAGACGTCATTGACTGACTGTATGTTTGTGCTGCTATTACAGTTTCTATTCCTTTATTATCTACAGTGGGGGATATCGGTGGTTGTACGTCACGGATACGGTTTGTGGGCCTTGCATCTCTACATAAACAGTATAGTTGTCTGTGTGCTCCATCCCTACTTGGAGAGTTAACAGTTAATAGTCTTTTGTTATGGGATTGTAGGTTGGGCTGTTGTTATGTGGTTTCGATATCGTCTACAGGTGAGCTTGATGCATGTATACCTCCATAACATATGTGGTATATCAGTGGTTATGTGTACGTGAAAACTATCCCTTGTCATTCTGAACCAGATATTTGCAGTCATTGTGGTCCTGTTGTTGGCATAGCCTGTTTGCCAGTGGTTGCCACATATTCAAATGGGAATTGATTGTTTGACACTTGTGGAACACACAGCGGTGTTTACGGGCCAACACGTGGCCACGGTCAGTACTGGGGTAGCACATACTTTTTTCCGCGGAACATACCTATTGCTGTGTGACTTTGCCAACGTATCATATTGCATGTAACATATCAGTATCGTACATACAGGAATGACTATTACATACGTCCTTTCCATTTCTTATGGTGAATATTCCTGTGCTACCATCTGGAACATATTCACTTTGTATCGTTCTATGTCAGGACACACCGAGCCAGGGTGGGGCTGTCACCACTACTCTGGGACTAGTAGTGAACATATGCCTGAGGCTAGTGTACCGTATGCCTACACCTAATATTCTGCTCTGCCTCTACCTTGGCACCAACATACACATGTTGCAGACACACACACATTACACTCACACAGCGACGCACACGGCACCCTCAACGCACACGTACACATACTACGGCACTCACGGGGATGGTTGCACACAGTACCTACGTGGACCGCAACACCGGCAGCGGTGACTACCGCTCCCTTCATATCATCATACTATTACACGCGCATGTACTGTTACAGTACTGTGTTCTGTCAGTCTTTCAGTCTCGCGGTTATGCATATAGGTATGTTACACGTTCCATGGTTAGCGGTATCCTATTATTGTGAACCTTCCGGATGTTGAGAATGTCGTTGCACTATCTATACTATGTACAGATATCGCTGGATACATCTGTCACCTTATATCCCTCTGCTTCCCTTTCTTATCTGTATTATATATATGTATATGTGTACATATTTATCTATATATATATATATATATATATATATATATATATATATATATAGATATATGTATATACATATATATATATATATATATATATATATATATATATATATATATATATATATATATATATATATATATATATATATATATATATATATATATATATATATATATATACATCTTATGCTTAACGTGGCAGGCACACAGCAAGTCCATATGCTGTAGGACTCACGTACTGTTCAGGTGTTGGCGTTACATGTTCCACTGGCTGTTGGGTTTACAGTGTTTGGGGGCTGTTTATGTTGGAGTCACACATAAGGCCACCCATACATTACACTTTACAGGTGGTCATGTTTGTGTGCCGTCCATTTCACTGTGTGTGCAGGTGGGGAGGTGTCAGTCCATGGGGCCTACGCTGTCAGAGTATGTGCTATACGTTCCCTCTTTGCCAAGGCGTAGGCATATTGGGTACGCCTCCATCTGCCTACTGGGGCTGGCACAGTTTGTTCATGGTCTGGAACCCTCTGTGCCTGGACTGGCCTTGGCAATTGTGGTGGGCTTTGTGGCCCTTCACCATTATGTCCCTGCAGCAGCTGCTTCCGCAGGACAATATTATGTAGCTTGGCACATACTATGAATATGTGGGCACATGTGCCTGGAGAGTACTGCAAGGCTCCACCAGATGTATCCATGCACCGGAACCGTGATTTCAGCATCCCGAACACACGCTCTATGATTATTCTGGTTTGTGCGTGTGCCTCATTATGGCGTTCTTGCATGTCTGTGTGTGCATTTCTGATGGGAGTCATCATCCACGGCTCCAGTGCATAGCCAGCATCCCCCACGAGATGGCCTTGTGGGATGTCCCCCCTGACAAATACCTGATACAGCTGTGAGGCATGCCAGATATGGGAGTTGTGGTAACTTCCAGGGCTGCCAGCACACACATCCATGATAATGCCCTGGGCATTGCACATGACCTGGCAATTGATGGAGTGGAATCCCTTGCGGTTTATGTAGCGTCTACCCTGCTCGCCAGGTGGTGACTTGATTTGTATGTGCGTACAGTCTATCGCACCCAGTACCTCCAGGTATTGTGCCACACAGTGGAAGTGGCGCATATTGCTAGCCAAATCCTCCTGAGATCTGGGGAAGTATATATGCTCATTGGCATATGGTAACATGGCATCCAGGAAATGGTGTAGTACCCTGGATGCTGATGCCTGTGAGATGCCCATTATATCTCCAGTTGGCCTTTGGAAAGGTACCTGTGGCCAGTATTCGCAAGCTTACACATACCTTTGTGTCCACTGGGATGGGTTCCCATCTGTTGTTTCTTGTTCTAAGGCGTGGCCAGCACAGCTCCACTATTTGCTGTAACATGTCCCTGTCCACCCTGTAATGCTCTACTATCTCCAGGTCATGTAGCCCCTGGTAGGTTACCCTTGGTCTGAACACTCTCCTTCTCCTCCGAGGCCTGCGGTGGTTGTCGGCATCCTCCTCCACAACACCGTCTGTCTCTAACACATGCTGATGGATCACAGCTATGGCAGCACCCAACATGTACATTTTAAAAGTTCCCCGTGTGTTTACACCTATGGTGCAGCATTTGGGAATACACAGCTGTGTGTTGTGTGCATTCACACTTTATACTATTGTGCTGTGCACACCGATGATGTCATAGGGTGTGTTTGTACGGCCGTATCTAAGGGTTATCATCCGTGTTTTACCGATGCCTGCCATGGATTACCTTTCGACCTTCCCTTACTATTTCTGCACGTTGCACCTACCATTTTCTGGCTTGCATCCTGCAGAGCACTGTCATTTGTACTTGCATGGACATGGCATATCATGCGTTTTGTGTGCTACTGCCATTGTGCTGCCAGTCTGCTTTGCTCTGCTGTGTCAGGTCTTCTATCTTTGCAATCTGTTACCTCCCCTACTTTCTTTGCATTGATATGCCTCCCCTATCCCGTTTTGCAGGTTTCTGCATGCAGAGTTTTCAGCTACCGTCAATTGGCCTTCGTGGGTTGATTAGTGTTGATTGCTCATTAGTACTCCAATTACACTTCTTCCGCATTTCCTTATATTCTTCACATCACCTTCCTGTTTCCGATATTGTTTGCGGGGCATGCGTCACATTACTAGGTTCCGGGAACGTTGTCATCCTCATACACACACTTTTGCGCGCATTGTGTGCTCTCAGCTAAACTATTACCCCACACCCCGGTCCTGCAGCTTTGATTTGCGATGTACAGCCCAGGTTTGCTGTGCTTCAATGTGCTTACTGCTACGGTGGCACACCCCTCTGCAGATGTCATGTATTCCCTCTGAGCCACTCCTCGGTGTTTTACCACTGCGCCATTTGGTACAACCTTACTCTGGCGGGGCATTTGCGATTCAGTATTATCTGCCTCATTTGCATGGCATTGACTACTAATTCACAGTTACCACACCGAAGACTGCTGCGAGTCCTTGGCAACCCTTGCACCGTGGTTGTGGCGTTCCATGCATACCATGGTGTATTATGCTGTGAACCTGGTGTCTATTACGATGCTGTTTTATAACATTGTTATATTATTTCATTATGTTGCACCTTCTGCACACATGTCCTGTGGTTCTGATGTGAGTTACTGTGGACATGCCATTTAAGTTGTTATTTACATGTTGTGCATATTTTCTTTTGCCATTGTCTGTGTATTTCGCCATTGGCATATGTTAACAGTGTGATACCTGGGTCTGACACTCTTCCATTACTTTGATGTTATGTTTGGGAAAATGTAAACCTTTTTTTGGTTTACATTGCCGTGGGCTTATGCTACGCCTGCACCACTTCGTGAATCGCTATATGCCTTCATTTGCATGGTGACACACTGCACATAGGGTGTTTAGCATACCTTCATCAGGGGCTGCGCAGATCTGGCGCACGCCGGTAGTGCACGTGGATTTGGATCGTACCTGAATTGCTTGGCGGCCATATTTGGCATTATAACGCCTACGCTATGCGTGCGCCTGGCGCAAGGTTCATGATTCCCGGGGAGAGATTTCTACCATATTGTAATCATCTTAACGTTTAGATTTCTATATTTGGATTATTTTGTATTAGGCAATTGCACTTTAGTTCTTGCTCACATAACACATACCATGATTGCCTACAAGTCGAGAGAACTTGTCTAAAATGTAATTGTTAATTAGAAATTCAGTCTTTATGAGTATGCAAAAAATATAATTTTGCTAGAAGCCTTTTTCTGTTCTTGCCATAATAGTTGTTTTTTAAGATGTGACTCTAACAGCATTTGTATTTACATACTTTATATCATCTTTTTTTCTTCCAATAAACATCTTTATTAAATTGTCACATATGACACATGCAATCTTACATTCAGATAAATGAAAAACAAACACTGACATCACTTTAGTTGCAAACATTATACTTTACTTATAATCTATCCAGTCATTGTTAGTTAAGCATCATGGCTCATTCAAATCCTACCTGTTAAACGTTGTTCCTTCTCTGCATATATTGTTCCCACAATTCCCATTTTCCCTCTGTAGTTTGCTCCTTCCCTTTTCTAAAGATCCCAATTCCAGTTGTTTTGTCGCTGTTACTACATTCATTACTTCTAATAAAGTTGGTCTAGACTTTGATTTCCATTTTCCATCTTCTTTCATGACCAGAGTTTATCAGTTGTTTGCTTTTTTATATGAAGGCCTAAGCTTGTCATCTGCTTGCAGCAGTCAGTGGAACATTGTTTGATGTATTAGACACAAATTTAACACATTTTGCTAGAAGCCTTTTTCTGTTCTTCATACTCCTTTTGGCCTTCACAGGGAACTGTAACTGCAATATGAGATTGTCCACAGTATCATAAAATATTACTAAGTACTAGAAATGTAATTATCTACTATAGTACTATTTGATTTCTTTGTGCACATCCAACAACTGCAAAAGATGTTCTCAGTCATGCTAGTAGTTTGGGTGAAAGACTGGCAGTTGTACAGAAGGACTGGGAGACACTGCTAATGCAGATTTTAGCAAGAAAGTTAGATTAGTCGTTAATGACACTCTTTGACGAAATAAAGTGGTTTACACATGAGAGCTTGTAACAGTAAAATCTTTCTACCACATGTAAAGGAAACTAAAAAAATGGCTTCTACAAAAATACTCCAATGTATCTGTTGATTATGGAGTAAGCCTCATGGCAGAGAAGGATAAGGCCTTGACTACATTTTATTTTATTTATTTGTATATCACAGGTGAACCAACAGGTGATCATAATTTGACTAACGGCTTACGTGCCTAGAAGAGCCAGACATGTATGATGAAAGTGAGCAGACATCGTCAGCTTGCCCAGTTGAGTGGGTGTGTTCTAACTCTCTACATCACTGACACCTACTGAGGGCACTAGCTACTAACCCAGTGAAGTTCTAAGCATATCACTACTGTTACTCTCTCACTCATTTCACTATCCATCCATCGATCATCCTCCACTACTGTTACTCTCTCACTCATTTCACAATCCATCTCTCATGCCATCCACACAATAATCCACCTCTTTTCCTTTCTACACTCTAACTTATCTCTCAACCACCACCTTGCCACCATTTGTTAACACTATTCTGCTACACATTGCCCTCTATAATACTCATAGTAATCAGTCACTTCTCCCTTCCTTATATTTCATACAATGTTATGATACATTTAAGATTGATAAATGACTTCATCATATAGATAAGTAATATTAACTTGCTGTAGCTAATAGTAGTTTTACTCCAATTTGCAACTTAGTTGTATGCTATATTAATGTCAGTTTTACTGTATGTTGTACTTATGTCTCCTTGGAGCTTTTCTCCCCAGGCCTCCACTGAAAACAGGCTCATTCTGGCCCAGTGACACTCCTGGTAAACAAATGTAAAATAAAATACATAAAACAGATATCAAACTAATACTGCTGTTGTACATTTACACTAATTACCAAGGGGAGACTAGCATGTGGAGACATGCATCTCATTAGGAGGCAGTGATTGTGGACTGGAAAGAGCTGCTGAATGGGGAGGGGTATTCTACAAGGGGAGACAGTAGCTCACACCCTCAGATTCAGCAAGTTAGCTTGCTCATTACCACCCATTTCAGGCAAGAGCCTTATAGACCATTCCTACCTGAAAGTGGAAAGCTGATGAATTTCCAAAGAAGGAATGGTCTATAAGGCTTTTGCCTAGTCTAGAAATATCTGGACCCCATGATGCCAGAATGAATGGGATAACTTTGAAAAGACAGAGGAGCTATCAGGCAGGATCCTAAGAGGAGCACATAAAAAATGCATTTACTGATTACAAAAGAGATAATAATTTTTCCAACTTAAAGTTGAAATCCTGTGGAGGATAAGTACATCTTTTTGGCAGTTTCAACTGAAAAACTCTTTTCTGGATTTTTTTCTTTTTCTTTGTTAAGTTGTGATGTAATTGTTTAAAATGTTTGATAGAGAAGCAGTTACTCCTGAGATATGAACATTTTTTATTAATATGCCATGTTAGAACCAAGCAGATGGTTTACATAATCCAGTCCCCATAGTACAGGGCACTGCAAATGCTTTACACCTTGTGACATAGTCCAAGAAACAAGAACCCTTCATGTCTGAAAGCTGCATATTCTTGTATTATTTATTTTGGCTTCATTTAAGGTATATAAAATAAGAATCAAATGTATATACTGTGGGTGAGATATTCAGCATTTTCAAACTAGAATTTAGTACACTGATCAGTTATTTCATCAGAAGGGACATATGAAGATGTAGTGGCAATCCTGGAAGAGTGAGCAGGTTCATTAACAGGGAATATCATGATTCTCTTAACAAAGAGGAAGCTATGAGAATTAGATTGTCATTGTCTTGTTTTGCCTTGAGTAGTACCTTCTAAATATATAAAATAGAGGGAAGGCATACATAAAAAAGTGAGTCAGTTAGAAGAAGAAACCCTTTGTGTTCCAAACTCTGTTGTGAGAAAGAACGGAGAAAATGATTTAAACCTAATTCCAAATATATGTAGCAAATGGGTCCACTTTTGGGAGGTCCTGCATCTGTACTAAATATTGAAATATATGTGAAACTAGTTTCCATTTGTCTGCCACTCACTGCTACATTCCTACTTATAACATGTACTAACTGATTCTGTAAAGCCCAAATATGAACTGCGGACAGATGTATGTTGAGTTGTAATGCATTCTCCCCCAATTTAATTGTATCTGTTCAGGTTAGGAGTAATTTGGATTTGCCTTGTTTGCTTATGTGCTTTATTATTGTAACACCGCAATCTTGAGTTGAATGAGGCATGCTCTTTCCAGTGGAGAGAATCAAACCTTGCACCTTGCAGGTTAGAGGCAAGCCACATTACCACTGCACCTCCAGTCCTTTCTTGGAAGTAGCTTGGGTGAAAATGCACATGAAAGGCTATCAAACCCTGTAAGACTCTTTCAGCTACTTTAGTTTGCTGTGATTATATTTTGCTTTGACAACAGTTGCTTTTTTTGTGTGGGCTCCTAAAGCATAATCTAAAGGGTCTATTGTTAGATATTGGATTTCAGAAAGGGAAAGTAATGTCATTCCAGTGGATACATCTGCCTAGCTTAGGAATTCCTTAAGTTTTGTGGAATGCGCTAACCAAACTCACTCATAGATGCAAGATGGGTGTCTGTCTATTGTTCCTATGACACAGAAACAGTTCAGCAAGAACTAGTCTTTGCAAAACAACGCCATACAAAGAAAGGGCTTGTACTAAGAAAAGCACCCAAGCTGACATGGACATGATAAGCAGGAATCTAAGCACTCAAATCAATGACTTCTTTACCCTTGATCACCATTGTACAACAGTAGCTATGAAATGCTTTTGCTTAATGCAACTGATTTTCAAAGGTAGATTATCTAGGTCAAAGGATGTTTTTGTCTCTCTGTATTCTGCCCTAATTACATCAATCACTGATTATAATTCCTCTTTTAGAATGTACCTATGCAAGCCCATCATACAATTAAAAAGGCACCAATAGTTCCTGATGAAAAAAATTATCGAGCCAAAAGAAATTACCTATCAAATCAGACAAGAAGGCCTATCTCTACACTCTGTCTCTTATAGACTTCTACACATAGATCAGTATCTGTAATTCCACATCACCAGTATCTCCATCATAATGTATCTCTTACACTTTCATCATGAACAGCTACACAATCACCTTAACCAAAAATCTGAACCTTCATCAACATACAACATCAACATAAGGATAAAACATGTTGGAAGAATAGATTCATTATCCAGTGGTTATGCATCTCTTGAACAAATTGTGCATGTTAAAGAGTGACACATTTGTAGACAAGTTCATCCTTGCCCTGACATGTTTTGTCCTGTAAGTGGTAGTTACAACTTCAGGGTGGTTTGTGGCAGGGAGCACAAGCTCCTCAGGGTTACTAGATTTGTAGTCCCTATGATCCTATGACAGTGATTATCACATTTGCTTCATATGAAGAAAGTGCTTGGTTCAGTCCACAGTGGAACCATTATGCCCTCTTCATTATCACAGTAGTGAGTATTCCTGACTGTCACCACAGAGACTGGGGTTTGACCCAATGATGAGGAGTGGTTGCTTCTTTTCATTCTGTCACAAAAACTCAGTCTGGCTATTAACACAGAAGATTAGTATTATGAGCATAGATTTTCACAGAATGTCCAGATTTTTGCCTCATATTTTTGGTGTGTTCCTCCTAAAATCTGTTCCCTTCTGGCAAATAGCTGAGGATTGAAGTCATTAAATAATGACAAACATTTGAGTTTAAGACTCCACAGCCTTCATAAAATTCATGCTAATGCAAAACCTATTATTCTATCAACTTTCTAAGTTTGTAAGAGCAATATTTAAATTCTGTCCCATCATTTTAGGCTTTGTCCATATCTTTTGCTCTAAGAAGTTGAGAGGTATGATTATGAGCTGTTAACAGCTGCTTCCCGTAGCCCAGGGCTTGATTCCCTTAGCCTTCATTTGTGTTGTGTGTGACTCTGAGCCAGGCATTTGACTACACGGCGCTCTGTGATAATTAGGAAACTGGGCAAGGCTCCTTAATGGTTTCTTTGACTGTATGCCAAGTAACTACTTGTCAAACTAAGAGTATCAAATACTCATATAAGTAGAGAAAATAGTTATAATACTTATAATAATTATACAAATGGAGAAACAGTTATGTTTTGTTTTATGCATGTGTACACTGAAGCAAAACATCTGACAAATAATCTAACAGTTGTAGACAGCCTAAATGACAATGCTGAAAAAACTAGTGATGCTGGCCTATTTGGGACTGAGGTGCTTTCTGTAAGATGATCTCATGGGAGTGTGAAGATAAGTATGTTTTATACTCAGGGTTGCCACATACCTGTTTTGTTTTATCCTGTTTTTGATGATTTAACCTTGTTGAGTTTTATCACCTTCTCATTCTTATTCATTATTAAAGTATTATTCAATTTAATCTTCTTAAATACAGGAATTTGAAGGAAAACTAGCTATAAAACATGGTTATTTGTATTTAGAACTCAGAATCACTTAGCAGAATTAGATTGTTAAAGTTTTATGGCACCTTTCCAAAGAAAAGCAACAAACAATGAGTGAGGATAAGGCTCTCTGCAGAAAAAAAAAATATCCTGCCACTGATGTGGAAAGAGGAGTAATGACAGTGGAGACAGCCTAGCAAATATTGACTATTTGTGAGTGTCTTGCAGATCACCCAATGATCTTTGGAATGGTGACACAAGACCAGCATAGGCTGATGATTATGCAGATCTCTGGAGCTTGTGTGAGTGCAGGTCCAGAATACAAGTGCCATGGTTACTCTGACTTTTTTCTCTTAGTTAATTGGAGAAGTATCTGCCTGATGGTAGCTAAAGCAGATTTAATTCAGTATTTCATGGAGTTCATTGTAGACAGAAGACAAACTTATTTACTTGGTTTGTCTCACGTAGTGAGTAGCAGTCATTGTAGATCTTTGAAATCATTTACTTATACAGATGTGCAGAATTAATGCAAACACATTTACATACAAACCCATAATGAAGACCTTGAAAGTCAAACTGAACAATCAAGAATACCAGAAAGCTATGAGAAGTCAAACTTACTATTTTAAAATAGAGTCCCACAAACAACCTTAGATTTAATTACCTTTTTATGGTTTTACAAACTATTCTATGCAATGAACCAGGGACTATAAAAAATGTTCATTCTGATTGCTTTATTTGTTTAAAAGATTAAGTTATGTGCCTTATAAAAATGTATGCTGTGCTGAAAGGCTTAGCCCTGACTGGTAAAAGCCCAGTTATGAGAGCATGCTCTATATAAAGCTCCTCAGCATGTAAAGTGTAACTTTGTTAAAGACATTCAGCAATGAACTATAATACTAAGATAAAAAAGATAAAATGATGAGATGAAATTTGCTACTGTATCCTTGAAGCAGAAGACTGAGATACACAATATGTCCTCAGTATGTTTCTGAAACGTCCACATGGTATGTATAGTTTCCACAGGAATAAAAAGGCCACGCATTCCCCCAGTTCCAGATTGTAGGCTATAAAAGTTCACCAAAGCCCTTATAATCTCACAGCCTACTTTGTTAAGCAGCTCCTGCTCCTCAAAGTTGTAACAGGTAACGAGTGTTACTCCACAGACTGGTTTGTGGTACAGTGGGAACAAGCAGCAATAAACAGTGCACAGTAGGAGACAGCATTACTGTCAGCAAATCCAGGCATCTTTGCTGATTGTAAATTGACTGGAAAGGAGTGTATTAGCCTTTTATAAGGCACGTGTGCAGTGTACACATGTAGTAAAATGTGCCTCTGAATTGCAAAAAGTGGGAGTAATACTTCATTAAAAGAGTTTAGCCAAATCTTTTCCATGCATTTTTCATTAACATCTCATTATGTGCTCATTTTTCTGCAACATTTTTCATGACTTTCCTAAAGTTACACATAAGAGCAGCTTATGTCTATGACTGTGTCATGCCCGAACATGTGTCAACTAGAGCACATACCCGGTCAGCACGTGCGTAATAGCAATTAATGCCACCCAGTGTTTTCACATCTATTGATCTTTAGCCAGGTGTCTGTTAAGAATGTAGTCACTTTTCTGTTTTAGCTATATATGTGAACGATTCTGGTCTATTCATTTCTCTGAAGAAGTTTATTTTCATTGCCTTGTGAGACAAAAATGCATACTGATTAAAGTGTGCCCATCTGATATCCTAAAAACCTTTTGTATCATTTATGAATTTTTGCACCTTGTTTTATTTACCTCAGAATTTTCTTACTTGTAAAGACATTTTAAGTATTTTTCCTTTTTAATGTCATATACACCGCTGAAACACTATACCTGGGACTCATATTGGGTTGTGCAATGTGTGCTCAAATTAGCTTGGGCAGTGGCCATCTTAAGGGTATGAGAGATCCAAAGTCACTGGCTGCACAAAGCACAATGACTGCAATTTAAGCAACATATGTCAGTTGGTGAATAATGGCATGTAAAGGATGAACCGTATTCAAATGAGCAGGACATTCTCCCTTAACTACCAGGAAGTCTGTAATGGCCAGGTGATTATCTATAATGTGTCTATTTACCACTCGGATTGTTCACATGATTCATTCATTTGGCACTCATCTGACCTATACCAATGGTTCCTGTAAGGGAATTTCCTTTGGATCACTTGAGAACTAGGATAACATAAATATTAGACAGAATGGCTTATACAAACAAGTAGAATGCAGGCTGGGAGCATGCCACATATAATGTTATAGCTTATATGTGTCCACACCCATCACTGCCATATAGTGTGGTGTGTCTCCTATGGGAGACGTTCCAGTACCATGTCATACAACCACCATCAGACAAATAGCTGAGTGGTACTGCAAGTGTATGTGGATATCCCAGCAACCTCTGTGCTACACAGTTACTGACAGCAGTGCAAATTTGGTGTAAGGTATCCTCCTCATAGGTGTCTGACATCTGCAGTACACAGATGTTTGCAGAATGAGTACATGTGCGTGATATATGTGGAACCTCCTCCAAACAAATATGGATGTCTGGAAAACAGCCAGACAATACGTAATGGTTGTTCCCAGACTGTGGGAAATGTGGCTGTAACCCACCAGGCCTCTCAGAACACAGTAATGGTACATTAATAACTGGTACTGTATTCATTCCCTTACATTGTATGCTCAATATGTACACTATGTTGCAAAGGTGGAGCCTGTTTCCCACCACTACTACTGGCTATGACCTGCTGTTCACCTGCAGTGGCCAATAGGTATGCTAGCCACAGCTGTCAGGCAATGAGATACAGGTGTGGAGTACACAGTGACCTAGCCAGAGTACACCAAGAACAGTCAGAGACACCTGGACAATGTTTTAACTAGGCCTGTATGACATTCTCAGACTGAGAGGGGCTCACTGACAGTACATGATGTGATATGCCAGCTGTATCCACCAATACTTACTGTCACTATTGTCTAATAGACAAACCAGAAGCATTCGTACATGAGCTGACCATTTCTGGGGGGGACTCGGGGGCCAGAGCTGTGATGTATGTCACTGCAGACAGAGCCAAAAGGGAAGACTGTAGGTGCTAGACAGCTGACTAACAGCAACATGTCATTCCAAGATATATTCTTCAGACCTAGTGTTGCAGTTCCAATTTCCCATGACTGCATTCCCCATCTGCATCCCATTACATGGGGAATACTATCACATACCTGTTATGGTGCTGTACTCCTTTGTGAGCAGAACTCCAGTGGCAGTTTTCCTAGGATAGTGCAGTCTGTCTTCATGAAGAAAGTCACAGACCTGTTTACCATAGGCATCAACTTGCCTTTTGTAGGTAATGCTCATGAACAGGGAATTGACTGTGCAACAGTCTGTAGCTCACACTTGCTAATTGCATCCAGAGCAGCTGGGTTGCATTTTCTTTAGCCAATGGCATGGTAACACAGTGCTATAATTAAGGTCTCATGTAGGCCTTGGCCCTTTTCCTGGCCTGTGAGAAGGACATTATCAAGGTGTGGTGAGTACAGCATCACCGTGGGTAGGTAGAAATACTGTCCATTGTTTGGATTGATGTGGTGTGTCCACAGTTTTGCATGCTATGGTTGGCCATTGTTAATAGACTTTCTGATTATGTGGCAGTTTACTGTTTAACAACATGGGTTGAGGTCAGTAAGGAGACAGACAGATGTGAGTGTCATACATCATTTACATCAGAATATGTATGCTGCTGCAGTAGCTGCTAGTCTAGCAGCTGTGTATGTTTGTAGGGGGAAAACTGTGACACATGTCCCTGTCAACTGATCATTCCCCACCCCCACCCCTTATGTATGGGAGTTGTGCGAATTCCCTGTTCTAGGTGTTTGGGAGGTATCAAGTAAACTGGAACACAAGTGTAGAAAACGAACTATCCACCAAACCAAACACTTGAGGAAATCAGGCTCTGCTCACAATATATACGAAATTTATTGAATCCACATAAATTACATAGAGCTATATGTAATTTATGTGGATTCAATAAATTTCGTATATATCGTGAGCAGAGCCTGATTTCCTCAAGTGTTTGGGAGGTATGGTAGGTCTGTAGCAGGTAGCTGAATTTACTGTTACATGTGTTGCAGGCTGCAGCTGCTGCTTTCTGCCCAGAAGTTGCACTGGGGATTGTGAACCTATGGGGGACAGCAAGCTGTATATGTCAGTGAGAGGGCAGTGTCAACTCTGTTGTCACAGCATAGCCAGGGTGAGGGTACCCATAACAGTCCAAGTGAGGCATGTGCCTCTTGTAAATTTTTAAAGTAATAGTGCCATCTAGAGAGTCATAGATGACATATAGGACACCTATCCATATTTGTGAAGTGTGGCCCACCCTTCAGGCCTTTTATGTGCTACTATAGGTGGCATTGACTGCAGTAGCAGCAACCAGTTCTGCTGGACATTGCAGGGCTTAGTTAGTTACATGTTGTATTGACTAGTAAGTTCTTGACATGTAACAGACTCGGATAGAAACCAGGACTGTGGGTGTCAAAATGTAAAGCATGCTAGGAATGTAACAGATACAGCTACTGAGTCAATCTTATAGCAAGTGTATTTCCAAGACATATGTACATGCATACAGTGTGTTACACAGGATTCTCATGGACATGTGTCAGATGGTTATGACGTGTGGCACTGACCTGTCTGTCATGATTTTGTAACCTCAATCTGCACTGACTTGCCAGTACTTTAGCACACAGAATAGGTTTTGTGATAACTACGTCAAAAGTAGGTGTCACAGCTGTGGATTGTCAGCTCCACCTGCTATCAGCAGCCTCAAGTGCATCAGTCAACATGTATTTGGCTGTGTACTGGTTCGGTGTCTGCATCACAGTCCCAAGTATGCTGTCATTTATCCCATTATATGTAAAAGTAGTGTGTCACTGGCAATCAGGATATGTTTATAGAAACACCTGCTGTCCTTATCTGCTTAGTGGTCTAGTGGGGTAAAGCACTATGCTGTAGTTGACAGTATCCCAGGCTCAAAACCTGGTAGGTGTCATTATTTTTGAAGATGTGCATCATTAGCAATCAGGATATGTTTATGTGAACACATGCTTGTTTTCAGAGCTGAATGGCCAAGTGGGCTAATGCACTATGCTGTCATTGTTAGGGTCCAGGGTTTGGCAGAGTAGATTATTTTGCTGATGTGCATAAATGTGTCAGAAACAAATAAGGGGATTAAAGCAGTTTTAAATTAATTTACGCAGGTTTGCACAGTGCAATGTGCCACACTGCTAATCTCCAATTGAACTCAAGCTAATTCCCAAAATAAAAGAAAAGAATAAGGGAGTCATAGGAAAGTTATGAAATGCGGGCAAGCAAGGGGGCAAACAATGTGAAAGGCAGGTAGGGATGTGAAGGATGGGTGTAGGAAAGGGCCACAGCTCTCCATTTCTTGAAAAGTAACAGCTGTGCAGGTTGTGGACAATTCAGAATTTGGAGTTTCACATCCTAGAGAAAGCCATGTGAGTGACATAACTTTGTTGATTAATTGCTGTAATGATTGATTATGGGCAGTGAAGATGCAAGTGAAATAGAGAGCTAAGTATGGGGCGATATTTTTTTTGTGGGACATTTGGCCATTTTTTTTTAAGGAGAGAGTGGAATGTTAGGGAAGGGATATAGGTACATGTAAGGAGGGAAGTTGGGTAGGAGAGGTAGCATTTGCAATCAGACAAGGCAGACAAGACAGCAGACATGGGCAGTCATCACTACTCCTTTACGGGCCCGAAGGTGGCTGTGCTGGGGGCTGGGTGCTGGTCAGCATGCCCCTCCAGGTCAGTCAGTCACCCTCAATTCGGTGCAATTTTCCAAATAATGCTGGATAATCCTGCACACCATTCCTGGTAGCTGTTGCTGGGTCACTACTCCCTCTCTCTACCCACTCCTTGGGGGGAGCCAGTCCCGATCCCCTGAGGTGGTTCCACCCATATGTGGTGCAGGATGAGTGGAGAAGGCAGCACCATTTTGGGACCCAGACATGCTGGAACCTAGTGCCATGGCCAGTTGAGGTAGGGTAGGTGGATTCGGGAACCCGGCCTACCCAATCAAGATATGGTGTTGAGGTTTTTAAAAGTGTATAGGTTAGTAATGAAGAGAACATATGGCTAGTTGTAACAGCATGCAAAACAAATCACATAATCCAGGTACATAACCTGCCATAGTGTATAGAGCACAAAAATAATTTGGATCACAGTCAGTATTGCAACAGCATGCCAGTAACAGTTATGACATAACAGCAACAACATAGGTATTTCAACAAGATATGTTAGTATGCAACAATTGTAATACATAACAACAATAAAACACAAGGCCCAACATAATGTTTTTTGAACAACATATGTCAAAAAGAAATCATACCTGATGTATAAGAATAATAAATTATGATGCAGATAAGGGGTGGGCAGAAAGAGAAAATCATGCCATTATTACCAGTATAGGCTATATTGTCTAAAACAGAACTCTTCTGTACTCTACAGGTCTGTCCTAACTTTATGTGTAAAAGTGCTATATAGCTTTCTATAGCATCTACATACCTCTCAAGCTATCCACATGGGACAGTATGGGCCAAGCTGTAACACATATAGGTACATAACTACATATGTGACTACCAAGGAGTACTGTGAACTGATGTAGTGCGACTGTGCTATTGAGATAAATCAAGTGGCTGTTAAATCTGTGACCCAGGGATTTGGCAATAGTGATCACAGTCCATGACAGTGTGATACTTGAGAGACATGTATCATGCACAGTACAGGGAGTTTGTGCTTATCATGCTGTCCTTGGTAGGTGTGGGGATAGACTATTAGCAGACTTTCACAGACACACCAGGTGTACAGCTATATCAAGACTAAATAGTTGTATTTGTTTTTATAACTTCTACTAGAATTTAACATTGACTTTTCATTTACTGTTGTCCTATCACCTTGCTGAGCATTGCTGTTAAAACTCTGGTACTTCTGGGCACACAAATTAGTAACCCATTTGAACAGATACTACAGCAATTTATTTACCTGTAATTCCTGTGGGGAGAACATATGTTAGCAATACATAATAGTTTCTATTAAAATTTAGTAGCAATTTCCCTGGATTCAAACCCCAGTCTGTGTGTGTCAAGATGTATATCATTCATAACGTTTATCATGCTGACCTAGTGAGCCACTGCTGAATACTGATTGACTAATATATGTCTACAGCTCACCTGGTAACAAAGTCTAATCTGGTAATATAGGTAGATTGTTATACAAGACTTCAGTGACACTTAAACACACATGCATGAGATTCATGTATAACAGAGATAGTAGGTGAACTGTGTATTAATACTTGGAATGCAGATGTACACATTTAACCTCTAGTGGATGGGAATATTTGTGATGTGTACAGACCATATCGGAGTGCTGGATTGCCTACCTGTCCGATATACAGTTGCAGATGGTATATTTGCAGTCTACAACTATTACAGTTTCATACTTGCTTGCAGCTGCGTAACTACATGCAGGAATGCATATAGCTGAAATGCAGTGGTTAAAACAAAACAATCCTGAGAGAAACACACTACAATACCTTAGCCATTACTATTCTATGTTCAGATCTTAGTGCAGCAGAAATATCATAATGTATTATATCTCGTAATACAGCTCCACATCTACACTTTAGCAAAACAGTTCTTTATCTGCTAACCTTCAATGACTTCATGCTATTATTTCTATGATTACTTCACTGCCCTTGTAATATTCAATTTCTTGATCGACAGCCCAAACTACACACAACATTTGATACAACACACCTTTATTAGGTTTAATATAAAATAGTGATTGGTATACATCTAACAGCCTTTAGTGATGAAGACTTTAAATAATGCAGGCATTGAAAGACAGCTGTTATTCCACAATGTATGCAGTACTAACTTTATTTCCTTAACAATTCTGAATGCAGTTGTACCTTATTTCCTGAAAAATATGAATGCAGTTAACTTACTCCCTTCATATTATGAATGCAATTGTACTTTATTACCAGAAAAATGTTATTAATACAGAATAAGCTTTTTATTCCTTAACATTATTAATGCAGTAGTAACTTTCATTCCTTAACATTAGCAAGGTTCATGCTTTCATCTATATTGAACTCTACCTGGCATTACTGGGTCTATATTATTTGAAATAAGTTTTATAACTTTGAATACCATATGGGCGTTACCATATGGTCGAAGTTATAAAACTCTGAATAGTGAAAAAAACACTAAACCCCAAACTAAGGGTTGTAGGCAGGAGGACAAGACCCCCTTCACCCCCACACCCCTGCTCTTTAAATATAACTCAGAGACCACACTATAATGCGGTAAGGGGAAGACTTCCCATTACTGCACTGTCCTGTGATCATGGAGTTGGCATATGTAAAGAGCAGGGGGGTGTGCAGGTGGCCTTGCCCCCCTGCTTTAACATGTTAGGTGACTTTTTTGTTTTTTGTTTTTTTTTTACTATACAAAGTTTTATAACTTCGACCACATGGTGTCGCCATATGGTATTCGAAGTTATAAAACTTTGTTCAAATATTTTAGAGCCGACATTGCTCACATCAGTGTAGGTCTATGACCACAGTCATGGCAGTACGCTCAAAACAGAATATTTCTAATGTCAGCTACTGCTGTACTCTTTCTTGGTTATAATGCTATATATTGCAGGATATATCTGTACTCACCACATTCTCATTGCAACCTGGCCATGTACCCTGCATGGGCCTCCAGGTTGCAAGCTCTCTTCACTGCTGCTGTAGGAAGAGAAATATGCCATTATGCATACCTGTCTATCAGATATTCATACCACAATTTGGTAAAACAATGCTTATTATACTTACAAACTTGTGGGACATAGTTGTCCTGAGCATCTTGGATCCATGTGGCCAACAGATCCCTCCTTCCTATGCTTCAGGTCTTTCTAATGGTGATGCATAAGCTCACCTGTGAGAGGGCGATACCAGTTGCACTCGTGAAGTCACATGGCAGCCGGTCCCACGCCTCCGACTTATACTCTGACCCTGGTTACTGGCCCTGCAGCAGCCAGTTGTCATGGTCTTTCACAAGGAGCCCAACTATGACCCTAGACTCCAAAATGCCCCATCAATGCCCCACCTCTGTGCCCAGAAGTGCACACCCTCTCCAACTGCTGTCATAGTCTCTGCCAAGAGCAAACTTCAACAGATTCTGGTTGCATTTCCACTTGTTAAACTTAAATAAGACTGTTTTCTCACCCTTTGCTGCTATTGGACCATTTTTAAAAATGCTCAGCTTAGCTAAGCACATGTGCAAACCTGCTAAGATCAGCTGAGCAGTTCTTAAACTGGCAATGGTTAGCAATGATTAGTGGTGCGCAAACCAGCTTAGCTGAGCTGAGGACTGCTTAAATGGACATTGCTTAGCATTGAATCAAACCAGCCAAGTGGAGCTGTGCTTTGCTAAGCACTGCTAAACCAGGTCCTGTTTACGCACTGCTTAGCTTGGCTTGGCAGTGATTAACAGAGCTTAGGTAAGGGCAAACTACATTTAAAGAAATAAACAAAATAAAACTACAACTAAAATTAAATTATTAGTTCATTACTACTACTTTTAATTATGTGTATATATTGCACTTCTATATTTCCTGACCTTTGTATTTTAATTTTTACTCTTGGAGTGGGTATTTTAGGTATTGTGGACATGTGTGTAACTGGATCTTTTGTCCTCAGGTCTCCACTGATAATGGGCTTCAGGCCCAGCTTGACTAACATGGTTAAAAATTGTCAAGACAAACATCAATAAAATATAACATTTTGTTATAAAACATTGCTATCAGATGTGAAAGCTGAATGGTCTGTCTGTGTATCCAAACCATGCACCTACTGCACACAAGGTCGTGATTCCGACCATTCAGCAACTGTGGATAAGATTATGACTGCTATACATTTCTACATAGCTCTCAGTCATGTTTAAGCACTGCTGAGCATCGCACTACTCCATGCAAACATGCTCAATTATGCTTAAACTTGACCTTTTAGATTAAAATTAAAAGTATTCGGTTTCTATTTTTAGATGTCTTGCACATGTCCATTGCTAAGCATTGAGCAAACACACACACAAAAAAATGGAAAATAAAATATTTAACATTTATATTTCAATGCCATTTGGCACTTTGAAACTGCAAGGGATGTGTTACTCATCTCTTGACACTGTAACCCACCCGCTACACTGATACAGTAACCATGTTACATGGTGTTCCCTCAGTAGCGCACCTTCATTAGTATGCAAGCTGGCTCTGAGGTGGAGCTGCGGACACAGCTATGGTACACTACATGTATGCCTTACACTATTCCTATACGGAGTTTATTAAATCCCCACCAGACTTTAACCTGGCCTTTGTCTTCTGAAAAGACTCAAGGCATATTTACATGTACTTTGCATTTTTATTTCCTGCTTTGAGAAATCTGTTAGCTTAATTTTTACAACCTACCAAATTCCTGTTATGTTTTTAAACTTGGTGTCTTTTATACTGCCTGGCCTTCCTGTAAACTGGGTTTTGGAAGATCCTTCCTGTATCATCTAATCCACTCATCCTATCAGGTACTAAAATATCAAGTACTAGTAATACTCACATTGCTGGAACCATGGATTTGCACTTTCCTACTGTCTCTGTAGCCAGCTTGGTGGAAATGGGCATCCTGAGACAATGTAGCAACTGTCTCATGTTTAGTGACAACTGCTTAATTCTTAAACAGCTGGACATAGTGTGTGTTAGAGATGTAGCTATGCTATGTCACTGGAGGCAAGGCTCACTACAAATGTCAAACAGGTAGCCAGTAATACAGAACATTACACACTATCTATCACACTAATTATGGAAAACACACATATATTAACCTATGCTGAGGCTAATTTACCCAAACGTCAAATAATGCATCTATAACAATAACTATTCTCAGCCACCCCACAGAGATCTCGCCAAAACAGCAAAGACCACAACACATACAGCTTCAAATCATGGTGTCTCAACTTGTGAGCCCATAAGGAAAACATCAACAAGATACAAAATTTCTGTCACAGGAAATTGCATTGTGAGACACTCTGATGTCTTACTCATCAGACTAACCAATGGTCAATTTCCAGTCAGGGACCATGATCATGGTCAATTTCCAGTCAGGGACCAGGAGTTCCCTACTGAAATGTCAGCACTCAAAATGCCAAGCACTGAAAAGCCAAAAAAAGAAAAAAAGCAAAAGCACAGGAGAATATCAAATCTTGAAATGCTCACTCCATCCTTTGAACTTATATATACAAACTCTGAGATCACTATACCTCAAACAGAAGAGAATTTTCTGAGAAATTGTATATTGGACTTAGTATACATAAGTCTGACCTTTTGGCCATTCAGTGTAATGCTTTTCAGGACTTACTCTAGCAGGTCCCAACATTTCAAATGGTTACCAGGACTAGGATCTGCCAAATCATGCAAGCACTAAGATCATTGAACCACAAGTACCAGTATGACTCTGTCATAGTATGTGTGGGTGTCAATAACCTGAGCTCACAGACCACGTGTTGCATGCCAGTATGAGCCTAGCATTGAACAGCCTTCTACCTTCTACAAGAATGATGCCACAAAATGAACTAAAACAAAGGACTGGCTTAGCTTCTGGTGTCATTCAAAGAAGGCACAATATTTGTTGGCTTTGGAGGATACTACCCCATTAGCCTGACCAGCCTGGTCTGCAAGGCCATTGAATGTATCATCATGGAACTCATAAACAAAAACATTGGTAATCTCCAAACTCTGGACCCCACCTGGTTTGGGTTTTTAAAAGGCAGATCATGTCTCCTAAACCTGATAAGCGTCTTTTAAGCAGTCACCAAAGCCATAGATGAGGGTAAGGTGGTTCACACAGCCTATCTAGATCTCGCCAAGGCTTTCAACACCATCCCCCACTCTGGAATTATAGATAAACACACTAAACTAGGTATAAATCCCTATGTCACAAGATGGGTTGCCAACTGGCTCATGGACAGAACCCACACTGTGAAAGCAGCAGACTCCAAATCTGACTTCAGATCAGTGACAAGTGGAGTACCACAGGGTTCAGTCCTGGGTCCTCTCCTGTTTGGTTTCTACTTCTCTGAAGTACAGGCTAACACAGGAGGTCTTTGGCTAATGAAGTTTGCAGATGACTGCAAAGTAGGAGCCATAATCGAAACTCCTAATGATGTGGACATTCTACAAAAGGGCCTCATTGAGACAGATGTCTGGTGTCAAAGCCACGGCCTGAAGCTCAATGCCAAAAAGTGCATTGTCATCCCCTTTGATAAAAAACTCTGTACCCATGAACTACCACAAAGGTGGTAGTCTACTTAACACTGAAAGTGTGATAAGAGACCTTGGGGCATAGGTGGACAGTAGTCTCTCCTTTAATAATCACATTGCCACAGTGGTCAGGAAATCCTTCTACATGGCACACCTCATCACACAAGGTTTCTCATCCAGAAAAAAAAAGGTAATTGTTCCCTTCTACTCATCACTCATTAGACCCATTATAGAGTACAACGCCCCTTTTGGTATGTACCTCACAAGACATCTACAACAGCTGGAAAGGCCACAGAAATACCTCACAAAGAGGATTACTGGCCTCAAACAGATGCCCTATGCAGACCGTCTCAAAAAACTCCAGTTTTACTCTGCTGCATATCACCTACTCAGAGGTAATCTCTGCCTAACATACAAAGCTATGTCAAACCCAGAGCTGTTGGACATGCTCCACTTAAAGAAATCCCAATCCCTCCCAGCTACACGCTGTAGGGACCTAAACCTTGTCACCACAATAAACAGAACATGGTGGAGGGATAAATTCCTGTCCCAGAGACTTCTCATACTCTGGAACAGACTATCTATCTATGTCAAACAGAGCTCCTCATCAGCACTCTTCAAGAAAAATCCTGATGATTGGATGGGAAATAGGAAATTCACCCCACAGATCACTTCTGTGGCTCTGCTTGACAGGGGCACAGGAAAATAATTTTCTTGGGTGGCGAAAGACAGGGTACCTTTTTGGCTAGGCTTATAGAGGCCCAAGAGCCAATAGACTAGTACCTACCTATGAACCTAGGAAACTATGCTGCTTCACTAGGGATGGTCTGTACCTCTCCCCTGAAGGGTTTCAAATATTACATAAACATTTGTCCAACCCCATAGTGCCTATTTTAGGCATTGTCAACCTGATAAACTATCTAGTATAGCCAAACCAATGCAGAATAATCTAAAAGTGATATTACTCAGTGCCAGGAGTTTAAGCAAAAAACTACACTCCCTGCAAGGTCTCCTCACCTCGGGGAATGTAGATGTCTGTGTAGTGACTGAGGCATGGTTTAATGCCATGGAGAACACCTCGGCAGTGCAGGAGTGTAATGCATTCCATACATGTACACCAGCTACTGTATAGAAAACAACAAATGGTGGAGTTGCCTCAATTTACATCAAAAACAAACACACCTCAAGGCTGGTCTAGCAGTATGATGCATTTAATCTCATCCATATACAACTCACCATGAGCAAAGTTACATATCTTTGTGAGCTGTAGGTCCCCCTCTATAACCCAGGAAACCAATATTACTCACTTAAATGAACCCAAGTCACTCTTTTTTAAACTCAGCACCATACTCATGGGTGACTTCAACTACCCCACCATAAACCAGAAGTCATACACAACCTCAGTCTAATAGATTCAAAGATTCATAGACTTTGTCAAAGGAATGCCTGGACCAGCTCATCTGTATGCCTACAAGGCGGACGAATATCCTCAGCAACATGAGGAAACTTTACATGCTCCCCCACAGTTGCAATGTCCTCGCAGATCAGGTCAGATCATAAACCTGATTCCTTTGAAATAAAAATAAAACCTGGACCACCAGGTAACTCTGGAACATTTAGGATTTATTTCAAGACAGACTTCATACTTTTAAGTGACACCCTGGCAAAACTTCAAGCTCCACAAACCTAGGGAACACCATTGCCTACACAAAGTAATTCACAAAAACTCTTTACAATCATGTTTACAGGTTTGCAGGGTCAGCAAAACCTACCCAAAATAGACACAGAACAAACTCAGACAAAATAAGCCAACCTGGTAGAATCTTAACATCAATAGGTCGCATAACAAAAAGAAGAAAAACAGAGCCAAATATAGGAAGTGCAATACCCAGCAAGGTAAGGACTCTATCATCAAACTAAATAAAAAAACTCAGAGCACTAATTAATCTACTAAAGCAAAATGTGAATTAAAAGCAGCTGCCCAGGCTAAGGACGAGAAGTCATTCTTCAGCTATGACCAAAACCGCAAAGGCAATACACAACAACATGCCAAACAAACTGAAAATGGAGCCACGTATACAAAATGGGAGAAAATAGCAAATTTACTGGCTGATACACTCATCTTCAATTTTTACCCTTCTTTCTCCCCCAGACACCTCCCCAGAAATTTCCCTAACCATAACTCATGCAACAATCACTAGGGAGCAGGTCTTCAATGTAATCTCGAAGGTCAATATTGCTGCATTGATTTGATCTGATGATATCTCTAGATGCTTGTGTGATAGCATGAAATATGACTGGTTAAGGCTTAGTAGAAGCACTATTCAATTATAGCCTCCAAACAGGCTAATACCAAGCAAGTGGAGTACTGCAATTGCCATCCTCTGCAAAAGAGTGGGCCTTCCATGGACCCAGGCACCTACCAACACATAAGCCTGATAATCTCACATGTGAGGCTGTGGACAGACTAGTCATGGGCATAATAAATATCAACTTAGGAAACCTTCATACATTGGATTCTACTCAGTATGGTTTCATCAAGGGCAGGTCATGCCTAGTCTACCTGGTAGACTTCCTCAGGAAGGTAAAAAAGAAATGAATAAAGGAGCAAGAAACTAGGTGTATGTCACCTGCTAGATAGTCAGCTGGCTCACAGATAGGACACAACAAGTCAGGATAGGTGAGCCTACCTCCACCAGCAGAATCTGCAATGGTTCAGTGCTGGGGCCACTTCATTTTGGATTCTACTTTTCTGAAGTCAGTTCTACCATCAAATTACTCTTGCTGACCAAGTTCACAGAAAACTGCAAACCAGGTGCAGTCATAGAGTCCCCAAAGATGCAAACATCCTCCAGGAAGGCCTAGCCCAGACTAATAACTAGTGCCATAGTCACAGTATAAAACTTAATACCAAAAATGTGTAATAGTATCTTTTGAAAAGGTGACCACCCCTGGAAAATACTACATTGATAATACAACCCTTAGAGTTGATCCTGTGGTCATGGATTTGAGACTGCATGTAGATAGTGACTTGGTATTTGACGACCATGTATCTATTGTAGTAAGGAAATCATTCTTCATTGCTAAACATGTAAGCAAGGATATGACATCTAAGTCCAAAGATGCTATTGTTCCATTCTACTAAGCCCTCATTAGACCAGCCATTGAGAGTGATGGCCCTTTAAGTATGTACCTGACCAGGCCTATGCAACAACTGGAGTGTCCCCAGAGGCTCCCTCAAAAAGAATAAAAGGAGCAGACAGCACGGCCTACCCAGACTGCCTCAAAGTCTTTCTTTCCTTCCTTGTACTCAGTCTCCTCACCTAGGTTCAATGACTTATGAACCTATTTGCAGTAACCTGGTTTAAATTTGCCTCTATGTAAATGTTATGATCTTAAATTAATGGAAATATTGTATCAGTACTACTGGAGAGAATTTGTAGTAAAGATAGTGAAACCCTGTGGAAAATGTACAGAACAAACTTTGATGCAGGCTACTGCATGTATTGCATAATGAAATGAAGATGCACATATTATGATATAAAGTATCAGATGCCATTAAGTTACAGTTTGCTAATAAATTGCACTTTCCAAATGTACAATTATTTTTTATAATTTTTTATTATCATTTCATACAGTTACAGTTTGCTAATAAATCGTTCAACATACAGCTCTATTTCTAACCTTACAGCGCCTCTCTTTTTATCTGCAAACTATCAAACAAGGTTTATGTCTTTTCCTCTCCATACTGCCAATGTACTTTTTAAAGCCCTACTCACTGAATAAATGGTTGCAGCAAAAATCGTTCAGGATACAGTTCTCTCACCTTGCACTGCCTCACTTTTTATCTGCAAAGTATATTGGCTTAGTTTTATGTATTAAAATATACTAATTTAAAGCATTATCTAGTCTTTAGCAAGTCAGTACACTGTGAAGTAACTCAGCAGCAAGGACCCCCCCCAGTTTCATAATCCTAAGAATTCTTAATCTTAAGAATCTTAAGATGCTCTGTTAGTTTCAAAAAACGTATGTCTGTTAAATGCTGGACTAATCAGCCTGATTTAAGACATTACTTACCTGATAGTGCTGCACAATAAAAACTCTCTCTTACTATTAATTGTACAAAACCTTTTTCTGTTAGAGAGTTTTTACTGAGTGTTTCTGGGCTCTATTCAATCCACTCCATTCACCCTCACCTCTCTCAGGCTCACTCAGCTCCCGTATTCTACCTCCATTCCTACCATCTCTGTTTTGATTAGATTAATACCCAGAATTACTCCACCCCTAAAGCCTGTTGCCCAATTACAAACATTCTTGCCTCCATACATACAATCAGCACCACAACTCCACCCATTACTACACTAGCTCCACCTTAAAACTTCACAATCTGCACTTTACTGCCCAGTCCACTTCCCCTAACATCTGGAACTCATACTGCACCATGCCACTAAAATTGTGCTATCATTTCCCTAACCTGCTTCTAACATTATATATCAGTCTCCTATTCTACATCACCTCCCCAAACCATTCCCCCACCCCTGCAATAATTGTCCTGGTCCCCTTCAATAACACACATCACACCAAATGACATTTGAAGACCTTTATTAAATTTCCATAACATAGCTTTGATCATCAACTTTATTAATTACAACTATTCATGATATAATTGATTCTAAATACAGCAGAACATCCTTGTAATGTTAATCAGGGCAGCATACCTACTCACCCTGCCCCAGTAAGCAGCGTCCATATCTCTACTCACTTACTTTACTTATGAAGCAGCGTCCCATCTCACTTCATACACCATTCATTGTAATGTTAATCAGGGCAGCATACCTACTCACCCTGCTCCAGTAAGCAGAGTCCATACCTCTACTCACTTACTTTACTTATGAAGCAGCATCCCATCTCACTTCATACACCATTCATTGTAATGTTAATCAGGGCAGTCTGACTTATTTTTTGGACACAGTGTGTGTTAGAGATCTAGTTATGCTATGTCACTAGAGGCAAGGCTCACTACAAATGTCGAACAGGTAGTCAGTAATACAGAACATTACACACTTCCTATCACACTAATTATGGAAAACACACATATGTTAACATATGCTGAGGCTAATTTACCCAAACCTCAAAGAATGCTTCAATAACAATAACTATCCTCAGCCACCCCTCATAGATCCTGCCAAAACAGCAAACACCACAACACATACAGCTTCAAATCATGGTGTCTCAACTTGTGAGCCCATAAGGCAAACCTCAACAAAATACAATATTTCTGTGAGACACTCTGATGTCTTACTCATCAGACTAACCAATGGTCAATTTCCAGTCAGGGACCATGATCATGGCCAATTGCCAATCAGGGCCAGGAGCTCCCTATTGAAATGTCACCACTCAAAATGCCGAGCACTGAAAAACTAAAAAAAAAAATCAAAAACAAAGGAGAAGATCAAATCTTGAAAAGCTCACCCCATCCCTTGAACTTATATATAGCAACTCTGAGATCACTACACCTCAAAGAGAAGAGAATTTTCTGAGAAATTGCATATTGGACTTAGTATACATAAGTCTGACCTTTTGGCCATTCAGTGTAATGCTTTTCAGGACTTACTCTAGCAGGTCCCAACATTTCAAATGGTTACCAGGACTAGGATCTGCCAAATCATGCAAGCACTAAGATCATTGAACCACAAGTACCAGTATGACTCTGTCATAGTATGTGTGGGTGTCAATAACCTGAGCTCACAGACCACGTGTTGCATGCCAGTATGAGCCTAGCATTGAACAGCCTTCTACCTTCTACAAGAATGATGCCACAAAATGAACTAAAACAAAGGACTGGCTTAGCTTCTGGTGTCATTCAAAGAAGGCACAATATTTGTTGGCTTTGGAGGATACTACCCCATTAGCCTGACCAGCCTGGTCTGCAAGGCCATTGAATGTATCATCATGGAACTCATAAACAAAAACATTGGTAATCTCCAAACTCTGGACCCCACCTGGTTTGGGTTTTTAAAAGGCAGATCATGTCTCCTAAACCTGATAAACGTCTTTTAAGCAGTCACCAAAGCCATAGATGAGGGTAAGGTGGTTCACACAGCCTATCTAGATCTCGCCAAGGCTTTCAACACCATCCCCCACTCTGGAATTATAGATAAACACACTAAACTAGGTATAAATCCCTATGTCACAAGATGGGTTGCCAACTGGCTCATGGACAGAACCCACACTGTGAAAGCAGCAGACTCCAAATCTGACTTCAGACCAGTGACAAGTGGAGTACCACAGGGTTCAGTCCTGGGTCCTCTCCTGTTTGGTTTCTACTTCTCTGAAGTACAGGCTAACACAGGAGGTCTTTGGCTAATGAAGTTTGCAGATGACTGCAAAGTAGGAGCCATAATCGAAACTCCTAATGATGTGGACATTCTACAAAGGGCCTCATTGAGACAGATGTCTGGTGTCAAAGCCACGGCCTGAAGCTCAATGCCAAAAAGTGCATTGTCATCCACTTTGATAAAAAACTCTGTACCCATGAACTACCACAAAGGTGGTAGTCTACTTAACACTGAAAGTGTGATAAGAGACCTTGGGGCATAGGTGGACAGTAGTCTCTCCTTTAATAATCACATTGCCACAGTGGTCAGGAAATCCTTCTACATGGCACACCTCATCACACAAGGTTTCTCATCCAGAAAAAAAAAGGTAATTGTTCCCTTCTACTCATCACTCATTAGACCCATTATAGAGTACAACGCCCCTTTTGGTATGTACCTCACAAGACATCTACAACAGCTGGAAAGGCCACAGAAATACCTCACAAAGAGGATTACTGGCCTCAAACAGATGCCCTATGCAGACCGTCTCAAAAAACTCCAGTTTTACTCTGCTGCATATCACCTACTCAGAGGTAATCTCTGCCTAACATACAAAGCTATGTCAAACCCAGAGCTGTTGGACATGCTCCACTTAAAGAAATCCCAATCCCTCCCAGCTACACGCTGTAGGGACCTAAACCTTGTCACCACAATAATCAGAACATGGTGGAGGGATAAATTCCTGTCCCAGAGACTTCTCATACTCTGGAACAGACTATCTATCTATGTCAAACAGAGCTCCTCATCAGCACTCTTCAAGAAAAATCCTGATGATTGGATGGGAAATAGGAAATTCACCCCACAGATCACTTCTGTGGCTCTGCTTGACAGGGGCACAGGAAAATAATTTTCTTGGGTGGCGAAAGACAGGGTACCTTTTTGGCTAGGCTTATAGAGGCCCAAGAGCCAATAGACTAGTACCTACCTATGAACCTAGGAAACTATGCTGCTTCACTAGGGATGGTCTGTACCTCTCCCCTCTAGGCTTTCAAATATTACATAAACATTTGGCCAACACCATAGTGCCTTTTTTAGGCATTGCTAAACTGATAAACTATCCCGTATAGCCAAACCAATGCAGAATAATCTAAAAGTGATATTATTCAGTGCCAGGAGTTTAAACAAAAAAATACACTCCCTGCAAGGTCTCCTCACCTTGGAAAATGTAGACATCTGTGTAGTCACTGAGGCATGGTTTAATGCCATGGAGAGCACCTTTGCAGTGCATGAGTGTAATGCATCCCATACATGTACACCAGCTACTGTATAGAGAGCAACAAAAGGTGGAGTTGTCTTAATTTACTTCAAAAACAAACACACCTCAAGGCTGGTCTAGCAGTATGACACATTTAAGCTCATCCATATACAACTCACCATGAGCAAAGTTACATATCTTTGTGAGCTGTAAGTCCCCCTTTATAACCCAGGAAACCAATATTACTCACTTAAATGAACCCAAGTCACTCTTCTTTCAACTCAGCATCATACTCCTGGGTGACTTCAACTACCCCACCATAAAACAGAAATCATACACAACCTCAGTCTAATAGATTCAAAGATTCATAGACTTTGTCAAAGGAATGCCTGGACCAGCTCATCTGTATGCCTACAAGGCAGACGAATATCCTCAGCAACATGAGGAAACTTTACATGCTCCCCCACAGTTGCAATGTCCTCGCAGATCAGGTCAGATCATAAACCTGATTCCTTTGAAATAAAAATAAAACCTGGACCACCAGGTAACTCTGGAACATTTAGGATTTATTTCAAGACAGACTTCATACTTTTAAGTGACACCCTGGCAAAACTTCAAGCTCCACAAACCTAGGGAACACCATTGCCTACACAAAGTAATTCACAAAAACTTTTTGCAATCATGTTTACAGGTTTGCAGGGTCAGCAGTACCTACCCAAAATAGGCACAAAACAAACTCAAAAAAAAAAAGCCAACCTGGTAGAATCCTAACATCAATAGGTCGCATAACAAAAAGAAGAAAAGCAGAGCCAAATATAGGAAGTGCAATACCCAGCAAGGTAAGGACTCTATCATCAAACTAAATAAAAAAACTCAGAGCACTAATTAATCTACTAAAGCAAAATGTGAATTAAAAGCAGCTGCCCAGGCTAAGGACGAGAAGTCATTCTTCAGCTATGACCAAAACCGCAAAGGCAATACACAACAACATGCCAAACAAACTGAAAATGGAGCCACGTATACAAAATGGGAGAAAATAGCAAATTTACTGGCTGATACACTCATCTTCAATTTTTACCCTTCTTTCTCCCCAGACACCTCCCAGAAATTTCCCTAACCATAACTCATGCAACAATCACTAGGGAGCAGGTCTTCAATGTAATCTCAAGGTCAATATTGCTGCATTGATTTGATCTGATGATATCTCTAGATGCTTGTGTGATAGCATGAAATATGACTGGTTAAGGCTTAGTAGAAGCACTATTCAATTATAGCCTCCAAACAGGCTAATACCAAGCAAGTGGAGTACTGCAATTGCCATCCTCTGCAAAAGAGTGGGCCTTCCATGGACCCAGGCACCTACCAACACATAAGCCTGATAATCTCACATGTGAGGCTGTGGACAGACTAGTCATGGGCATAATAAATATCAACTTAGGAAACCTTCATACATTGGATTCTACTCAGTATGGTTTCATCAAGGGCAGGTCATGCCTAGTCTACCTGGTAGACTTCCTCAGGAAGGTAAAAAAGAAATGAATAAAGGAGCAAGAAACTAGGTGTATGTCACCTGCTAGATAGTCAGCTGGCTCACAGATAGGACACAACAAGTCAGGATAGGTGAGCCTACCTCCACCAGCAGAATCTGCAATGGTTCAGTGCTGGGGCCACTTCATTTTGGATTCTACTTTTCTGAAGTCAGTTCTACCATCAAATTACTCTTGCTGACCAAGTTCACAGAAAACTGCAAACCAGGTGCAGTCATAGAGTCCCCAAAGATGCAAACATCCTCCAGGAAGGCCTAGCCCAGACTAATAACTAGTGCCATAGTCACAGTATAAAACTTAATACCAAAAATGTGTAATAGTATCTTTTGAAAAGGTGACCACCCTGGAAAATACTACATTGATAATACAACCCTTAGAGTTGATCCTGTGGTCATGGATTTGAGACTGCATGTAGATAGTGACTTGGTATTTGACGACCATGTATCTATTGTAGTAAGGAAATCATTCTTCATTGCTAAACATGTAAGCAAGGATATGACATCTAAGTCCAAAGATGCTATTGTTCCATTCTACTAAGCCCTCATTAGACCAGCCATTGAGAGTGATGGCCCTTTAAGTATGTACCTGACCAGGCCTATGCAACAACTGGAGTGTCCCCAGAGGCTCCCTCAAAAAGAATAAAAGGAGCAGGCAGCACGGCCTACCCAGACTGCCTCAAAGTCTTTCTTTCCTTCCTTGTACTCAGTCTCCTCACCTAGGTTCAATGACTTATGAACCTATTTGCAGTAACCTGGTTTAAATTTGCCTCTATGTAAATGTTATGATCTTAAATTAATGGAAATATTGTATCAGTACTACTGGAGAGAATTTGTAGTAAAGATAGTGAAACCCTGTGGAAAATGTACAGAACAAACTTTGATGCAGGCTACTGCATGTATTGCATAATGAAATGAAGATGCACATATTATGATATAAAGTATCAGATGCCATTAAGTTACAGTTTGCTAATAAATTGCACTTTCCAAATGTACAATTATTTTTATAATTTTTTATTATCATTTCATACAGTTACAGTTTGCTAATAAATCGTTCAACATACAGCTCTATTTCTAACCTTACAGCGCCTTTCTTTTTATCTGCAAACTATCAAACAAGGTTTATGTCTTTTCCTCTCCATACTGCCAATGTACTTTTTAAAGCCCTACTCACTGAATAAATGGTTGCAGCAAAAATCGTTCAGGATACAGTTCTCTCACCTTGCACTGCCTCACTTTTTATCTGCAAAGTATATTGGCTTAGTTTTATGTATTAAAATATACTAATTTAAAGCATTATCTAGTCTTTAGCAAGTCAGTACACTGTGAAGTAACTCAGCAGCAAGGACCCCCCTCCCCCGTTTCATAATCCTAAGAATTCTTAATCTTAAGAATCTTAAGATGCTCTGTTAGTTTCAAAAAACGTATGTCTGTTAAATGCTGGACTAATCAGCCTGATTTAAGACATTACTTACCTGATAGTGCTGCACAATAAAAACTCTCTCTTACTATTAATTGTACAAAACCTTTTTCTGTTAGAGAGTTTTTACTGAGTGTTTCTGGGCTCTATTCAATCCACTCCATTCACCCTCACCTCTCTCAGGCTCACTCAGCTCCCGTATTCTACCTCCATTCCTACCATCTCTGTTTTGATTAGATTAATACCCAGAATTACTCCACCCTAAAGCCTGTTGCCCAATTACAAACATTCTTGCCTCCATACATACAATCAGCACCACAACTCCACCCATTACTACACTAGCTCCACCTTAAAACTTCACAATCTGCACTTTACTGCCCAGTCCACTTCCCCTAACATCTGGAACTCATACTGCACCATGCCACTAAAATTGTGCTATCATTTCCTAACCTGCTTCTAACATTATATATCAGTCTCCTATTCTACATCACCTCCCCAAACCATTCCCCCACCCCTGCAATAATTGTCCTGGTCCCCTTCAATAACACACATCACACCAAATGACATTTGAAGACCTTTATTAAATTTCCATAACATAGCTTTGATCATCAACTTTATTAATTACAACTATTCATGATATAATTGATTCTAAATACAGCAGAACATCCTTGTAATGTTAATCAGGGCAGCATACCTACTCACCCTGCCCCAGTAAGCAGCGTCCATATCTCTACTCACTTACTTTACTTATGAAGCAGCGTCCCATCTCACTTCATACACCATTCATTGTAATGTTAATCAGGGCAGCATACCTACTCACCCTGCCCCAGTAAGCAGAGTCCATACCTCTACTCACTTACTTTACTTATGAAGCAGCATCCCATCTCACTTCATACACCATTCATTGTAATGTTAATCAGGGCAGTGTACCTACTCACCCGGCCCAACAAGCAGGGTCCATACCTCTGCTCACTTACTTTACTTATGAAGCAGCATCCCAACTCACTTCATACACCATCCATTGAATTACTTTCCACCAACTAAGCACCATCCTTACTTCAGCTTGCTTATCTATTCAGCAAGCTTCCTCCAACTACTCGTTTCCTTTTCCCATCTCCTTGAAATGAACATCCAGACATCAGAGGGGGAACAGAAGAGGGCAAGCCTATCCCTCTTCTCCACCAACCAGCCTGACCAGGCTGTTCCCCTTCCCTTCCACCCAAATTTCTTCAATCCACTTCCCATAAATGGGAAGGGTCAAGCCAAACATCATTTGGTGTACCCATCATCTGTAAAGCACCTTAGAATCACGTCATAAACCCCTTTGCCATGCCATCACTGAAAGACACCCTAATGAAACTAAATAAAGTAGGATTACCGTGACCCCGTTGTAACACCGAACAACCACACCAAGAGAATACCTACCCTTTCAGCCTGCTACCTTCAAAGCTGAAATCGACATTCAACCTGAATGGATTGACAACCTATAACCACCACAAAACCACAAACTATAAACCCTCGAAGTCAAATCGACGCTCAGTCAAAACAACTAGTAACAAGTCTCACACCCAGCCAGCACCCCTTGACCTTGTTCTTGAAAACTCACCTATGCCCACCAATGAAGTACTCTACCTGCTCAGCCTTAAAAACCCCCTAATGCAAATCCCCTTGACGAATGCAATGTGGCTACCAAAATCAAAGGCAGAATCCATTACCTTCCAAATCTATGCAGTACCCCATCTGTGACCCCATTGTGCAGTACCAAAATGACCGGGACTTCCATGGCAACAGCCTCCATCACCTTTCAATTACTTTCCTTCAGATCACCACCAATGCCCTATCAACTTCGGGACCTCCACCACCCAATGATCCCACAGCTTATTTGACACCAAAGCATGATCATCTGCAAACTCACTGTATCTCACCACTGATACTCGGCACACCACCATCTACAAAGAAAAGGTCAAAATTAAACCCTCTAATAGTAATGAAAAAGCTCCACCTTATACCCACCTATTTCAAATTCCCACCACAGTGTTCCAACAAACCATCTGCAAGAAAGAAAAGGACATGTAAAACATCAGAAATACATAACACACATTCCAAATAACACATTCCAAGACCTCTTCAAGGACAACTGTGCTTCACATGAATGGGGAGCCTATTCCACAGATGGGATAGTTTCTCTGTGATATATACCTATCCCTCCAGCAGGTCCTATTTATATCACAGGCAAGCTTTATGTCTTTAAAATCGGTAATTCCGGTGCTGTTTGTTTTGTGGATATACAGGAGGTCCCGCAGAGTGGGTTCTGACAATGCCTGTATGCCAGACATATGACTTGCATTATCCTTGCCCTAGTACACCTATGATTTGGCCTTCTGAGACCAACGGAGGAACCAAATTGACAATTAACTTTGGTATGAGAGACCCACAAAACACCTCTCAAACTCGGACAAAGTGCACGCATTACAAGTTTATATTGTGACCCGAACAGCAGTCTGCTTTAATTGCTAAGCATTATGTGTCTATTTATTTTTTTGACAAACAATATACCTTAACTGCCCTGTGACCCTCCCTGTCACGATTGTTAATAGGATGATATATAAACCCATTGCCTGTGGCCCACTGCATAGACTGCTTCACCCCAACCTACTTCCTGCAGTCCTTTAGGAATAGAATGTATATAGCTGTTAGTGAATCACAGACAGCTCTCAACAACTGTAAACCACTCCAGAGATAATAGGCACTTAGTATTAAGCTGACATCTGCAGCATAAGGGAATGTGGATTAATAATTGTCTCCAGAGGCAACGTCTGCAACTATAATCACTGCACTTATGTATTAAGTGTAAGTCATCACCTGTGTCCTAAGCAAAAGTCACTGATTCTGTTAACCTTAAGAACCGCAATGTTACTTGGTTTTAGTCACCTGAAAACCCCTGTAACCATGTCCCTATGCATAAGATCCTATTTCTAGTAACAGCTCCACTACCTGCCATTCATGCCTCTTAATTAACTAATGGGCAAAAGCACAAAATAGTGCCCATTACAGTATAATTCTGACAGCTTCCGAAGCACTCTTTAATCCAAGCATACTATATTTGCCCCCATCAAAATCGTAGCTCAGGGGGCGTGGCCAAGGATGAACACAGGATAGCAGCAGATTTCTTCAGCTCCACCAATTTCATTACATTGACAGGAATTAATTACTTAAAAAATTAATTCTTGAAGTAATTTTCTTTCTAAATATGTTTGTTTTATATAGTTCTTGAACTATATCTAAAAAAGAAAGGAAATCTTAATAATATTCCTGTCAGAAATTACTTAGGAAATTTTCCTGTCAGTTTATCAGTCTGAAATGAGTTCCAGTAAGACAAATTCTCAAGACTCCAGCATCAAGAAAGAACTTCAGTCTCTGATAATTATAGTCCAGCAACTTACTGCTAAGATGGATAAAATGGATACTAAAATAGACACTTTCATAGAAAAACTACAAAACAAATAGACTTGTTACATATGGACCTGCAACAACAGAAGATCCAGATGACAGGCATAGAAGAAGCTGTGAATGACATGGAAAATAAAATACAAGAACAGGAAATCAACATTGAGTTTCTGCTGAAACAAAATACACATTTACAAACAAAGCTGGATGAGCTGGAAAATAGATCTAGGCAATAACATTAGGATTTCTGGACTGCCAGAAAATATTGAAGGTAACAATATTACTTCTTTTTAACAACATGGCTCCTAAAACTTTAGATTTACCAGAAGCATTCTCTTTGGTATCGAAGAGCACATAGATCTATAGCTAATACTAACTCTAACAAAACTATCCTAGATCAGTTATAGTTAGATTTCTATCATCTTTGATAAAGAGATGGTTCTTAAATCTGCTTGGGCTAAAGCTCCTGTTAAGTTTAATGAGACAACTGTGCGTTTTGACAATGACTATTCTTCCATGGTAATTGCTAAAAGAAAAGTTTTTCTGCCACTAATAAGGGAGCTTAAAAGCACAGTTTAAAACATACCTTCTGTTTCCTGCCAAGCTTAAAATCTTCCTTCCTGATGGTCCTAAGGTCTTCGATGATTTAGACTCTGCTTTACTGTTTGTCAAAGAAAAAAGGATTTTGGATAAAATAGAAGAAATGGAATGGGCTAGTTCTTCATTAAAGAGATTGGCAACTGAAGCTTCCTGGAAGACTTGAAGAAGAAGAGACTAAAAAACAAATGATTTGTTATATGTTTTTTTCTCTCTCATCATTTTAGTTCATTATTAATCTTTTTGAATATAGTTCCTGCATTTCCAGAAAGCCACAAATATTTTGGAAAAGATTTAATCAAAGTTATTCTCTATGTGCAAAGAAATGTTTTGTTTCATAACCAGTCAAAATGCCTGAGGATTTAATGGCAGGCTGTGACTCGATTTGTTTTTCTTTCTGAAAAAAGTAAGGTTAGTAATTTGATACATTTTTTTATCTTTACCTTTTTTTTCCTTCTTCTTTTATTATTTTCTTTGTTTAAACAATGACATTCTATTTAGATTATGTAGTGGGTAAAGGGTGGGGGAGGGCAGGGAGAGAACAGTAATGAAAATATCATTAATAGAATAATAACATATTTATTTCTTGTAAAAGTTTATAAGTTCTTCAAATGCTATTTCTAATTATACTTTCTTGATTATACTTATGGTTGCCACCCGTCCCGTTGTCAGCGGGACACTCACGGTTTGAGTGCTCTCATCCCGCCTCACTGCCGGGACTTTAAAAGTCCCATTTTTTCCCCTTTGCGCTTGCAGCGCTTCGCATTTTAAAATTGCCGTGGAAAAGCCGAAAATACTTCCAGTTTTTCCACGGCAATGCATGATCACCACCCGGACCTGCAGTTAGAGGGATTCTCTGCTAGGTCCGGGTGGTAATGCAGCACAGTAATTGGCTGCAGCCATCGTAGGGGGCGGGAACTTCTTCTGAAGAGCCCCATAAAGGTCGCAGCTGTAGAGCACTAAGCTCTATAGCAGCTGCGAGTCCCGACAAAAGATCTGATTTTTTTTTTTCACCATTGAAGCCAGCCTAGCCAGCCAGCCAAGCCAGCAAGGGAGCCAGCCCAGCCAGCCAGCCAGCCAGCCAGCCAAGCCAGCAAGGGAGCCAGCCTAGCCAGCCAAGCCAGCAAGGGAGCCAGCCTAGCCAGCCAAGCCAGCAAGGGAGCCAGCCTAGCCAGCCAGCCAAGCCAGCAAGGGAGCCAGCCTAGCCAGCCAGCCAAGCCAGCAAGGGAGCCAGCCTAGCCAGCCAGCCAAGCCAGCAAGGGAGCCAGCCTAGCCAGCCAGCCAAGCCAGCAAGGGAGCCAGCCTAGCCAGCCAGCCAAGCCAGCAAGGGAGCCAGCCTAGCCAGCCAGCCAAGCCAGCAAGGGAGCCAGCCTAGCCAGCCAGCCAAGCCAGCAAGGGAGCCAGCCCAGCCAGGAAAGAAGCCAGCAAGGGAGCCAGCCTAGCCAGCCAGCCTAGCCAGCCAGCCAAGCCAGCAAGGGAGCCAGCCCATCCAGGAAAGAAGCCAGCAAGGGAGCCAGCCAGCCCAGCAATAACTGTGAGTGGTAAGTAGATAATTGCATTTTGTGGCTTTAGTTATTTAAAATGGGAATAGTGTGCTTTATTTAAGTTTTTAATGTTTAGTGGTAGATGGGGATGTAGTATTTAAATCTGTGCAGTGGTTATTTTGAGACTTTTGTACTAGTTTAAAATGGGAATATATTGTGGTTTAATTTTTTTAATGTTTAAAGGCAGATGGTGGGTGCAGCAATATTTAAATCTGAACTAGTTAGTGTGATATTTTTGAGTAGTGGTTTTTAAAGATAAAAAACCTGAATGTATATGTAAATGTTATTATGCTTGGGGTATGATTTGGAAGCATTACTTTTAAAAGGCTGAACTGTGTATAGAAGTTGTTTCTGTTGGGGGGCAGTGAAATATAAACTTAGTGTGATGCATTTCTATTGTCGTAGCTTTTTCTGGGTATTGTCTGTATGCATATAGGAACTGTTTGAGCATAGTTTGTACTTTTTTGTATGGAAATATGCACTATAATGCTGTTTTCAGGAAGTTACGATATACTGTTTAGGTAATTTTTCCTGTTCCTGCAAGTCCATGTCTATGTGGTACAAGTCTACCTTTGAGGGAATGTTAACAGTTAATGTAATTCATTTATTATTCTAGTAGGTACACGTTGCCAATTTGCCAAAGCTGTTTCAAGATTGTTTTCATTTATACTTGTAAATGTGTGCATTTAATTTATTATGCATTTTTAATAAGGTTAAAATGTACTGTTTTGCTTGTAATGTGAATATGGGTGTGTTACTTTTACTTGGGCCTGTTTATTGCATTGCTGTGCTGGATTAATTGCTATGTTTTGAAGTAAAAGGAGCCCATGGAGTCTGCTGTACATTATAGTTTTAAATTTAAAATGTTTGGACTTTTTTCCCATTTATTTTTTTTTTTTTGTGGATGGATGCTCTGAAGTTAATGCAATGTATTTGAGATTGTGCTAAACCATGTTACAGGGTAGTTTGCATCTAAGTAGCAAAGTTTTTATTTTGTGTTTTAGTGATGTCTTCAACATATTTATTTACTGTTTTCATTATAATCAGATTATGAGCACTGCTGCTGTTGGGCATGTTTATTAATAGATCATTGCGCTGTGTAAATTAGTGCCATACATTTCTTAACTGCTGTGGTCAAAAGCTAAATTAGGTCTATGGTATCCACTGTGCATTCTCATTCATTTTACTGTTTTTTGGTTCAGTGAATATGGTTAATTTTTTTGTCTTGTGGGGTGTGGTGGGCATGTTCAGTGGTAAAAATAATGCATTTCATTTTCTACAAGCTGTGTTAATGTTAGTCTTCAATGGCCAAAATGCCCCCTACATTACCTCATTTACTATTTGACCTTTTTCAAACTGTAAACTCTTTTTTGCTCCATTCCTCTATAAGACTGCATCTCCTTTAACAACTCTGGTGATGTCGTGGTGGGGGTGTGGCCAGTGTCATGCTGGCCACACCCCTATCCTGTTGACCACACCCCCATGTCCCACTTTGCCCTTGTTAAAAGGTGGCAACCCTGATTATACTGCTTATGCTTGTTTGTAAATAATCTGTCATGCTTTAACTAATAATAATCAGAACTAAATAAGAGTAAATAATATGTTTTATTTTTAACTCTATTAATATAAACAGTAAGTAACATTCCATTGTATATACTTCTTACAGCTTTCTCTTACATTTTTTTATTTCTGCCTCACTCCCTTTTATTTTCTACTCTCTTTTTCTTTTCTTTATTAATATATAGAAATGCTTTAGACTGTGTGGGCACAGTGAATAATAGGATTTGTATGAAAATTGAGTTGGGAGAAGAATGCTGAGTTTTATTGCTTGTTGGTAATTTTGAGTTTAATTTCACTTGCATAGAGGCTGTGATGATTCATGGAATACATTGTGGAGGTTCTGTCATGTTTAGATGCATTTACACTGCTAAATGAATGTTTGTCACTAGTTTTAATAAGTTTCCTGCCAAAATGTTAAGAGAGACAATCTGGGATGTGGGCTGTCTTATGCACAATGTCCTTGAGTTACCTCAGAATCTTCAAATCACAGAATTCTCACAGAGAATCTGAAAGCAGTTAGTATAAACATTGACAAGGTTATCACACTGACACACCACAGATTCAGGAAAATACTCTGTTCATAAAATATGTCAGTTATAATGAGTTTAAATGATGTAGTTTCTTGTAGTAAGTAAATGTCTTATTTTAGAAGGCATAAAAATGAAACATTTATTTAAATGTTTTGAAAATCTACTTAACAGCAGCATAATAATCTGTGTTAAAAATTTGTGTTCCAAACATATACTTTACTATAACTCATTTAATTCATCTGATTGACAAACATAAATAATCTTATAACTCTATTCTGGAAGAAATGTCATGTGATATATTTTAAAGCAGTAGGTTAGCATGATTGTAAAATCTGGTTACCAATATGTGTTTGCTGTGCATTATTTTGTATAAAGCAGACAGATTTATTCTAGGGACAGCAAGTAGGATAGTGCTCTACTAACACACAACTCAGTGAGATCATATATATATATATATATATATATATATATATATATATATATATGTGTGTGTGTGTGTGTGTGTGTGTGTGTGTGTGTGTGTGTGTGTGTGAGTGTGATGGCTTTTTTTTCTGAGAATCTGCATAACTATCCAATATGATTTGATTTATAATAATTTCTATGAATACAATATTTTACTCTATTGACAAAATGAATGTTTGCAACAAGTTTTAATAAGTTTTCCACCAAAATGTTAAGGGAGACAATCTGGGATGTGGGCTGTCTCATGCATAGTGTCCATGAGTTTCCTCAGAAGCTTCACTCACAGAATTTTCACAGAGAAACTGAAAGCAGTTAGTATAAACATTGACAAGGTTATCACACTGACACACCACAGATTCAGGAAAAATACTTTATTCATAAAATATGTCAGTTATGATGAGTTTGGATGATGTAGTTTCTTGTAGCAAGTAAATATCTTATTTTAGAAGGCATAGAAAATGAAACATTTATTTAAATGTTTTTGAAAATCTACTTAACAGTAGCATAATAATCTGTGTTAAAAACTTGTGTTCCAAACATATACTTTACTATAATTCATTTAATTCATCTGATTGGCAAGCATAAATAATCTTATAACTTTATTCTGGAAGAAATGTCATGTGATATATTTTAAAGCAGTAGGTTAGCATGATTGTAAAATCTGGTTACTAATATGTGTTTGCTGTGCATTATTTTGTATAAAGCAGACAGATTTATTCTAGGGACAGCAAGTAGGATACTGCTCTACTAACACACAACTCAGTGAGATCAGATATATATATATATATATATATATATGTGTGTGTGTGTGTGTGTGTGTGTGTATCTATGTATATATGTGTATGTGTATATGTATGTGTGTGTGTGTGTGTGTGTGTGTGTGTGTGTATATGTGTGTGTGTATATGTATGTGTGTGTGTCTGTGTTTATGTGTGTGATGGCTTTTTTTTTTTTTTAGGTAATAACGCAGGTGTTTCTGAGAATCTGCATAACTATGCAATATGATTTATAATAATTTTTATGAATACAATATTTTACTCTATTGACAATAATGAGTTTAAGTAAATGCTCATATACAAACAATTCAAGATTTTTTTTTTTGGAAGCTGTTGATAGAATTCACATGACAGAAAATAGATGCATCTTAATGCATGTAATGTCTGAATCATATTAGCCAAAGTTTTTGATTTAAATGAATGTTAGAACATAATTTTCTCTCCTCTTGATTTCTAACATTAAGATTATTTGAATGCTATTACAATTCAAGTGTTATATATTACATAGATCTATATAATAGTATGAACAGTTTTTAAAAAAAAAAAAAAAAAGTTTATTTTAGTTTATATGATGCTGTTTTACCAAATGTGTAGTTTTGTCTTGATAGATAATTGAATTGAAAACTGTTAACCTCAGTTAAATATAACTAGTATTAAATTGATAAGGTGGTAGCTGAGGTACTGCTGCTTAGGGTAGGGGGTTAACTTGAGTAGTAAATACTGCTCTAAGTTGGAGTTTTCAACTCCAGGCGGGATGCAAGGTTTAATCCTTACATTATTTTCACTTGTTCATTGTTATATGTATATAGTTTTGACATCCACAATATATTTTGTACACTCATTGTCACTACAAACAAAATTGAATCCTATACAAAATCCCATAAGAGATTTAATAAATACAGCTATATTTAAAGGTACACCTAAAAGAGGAGATGTAACATTATTTATCTTGTTATTTGTTATTTCGATCATAAGATTCTTGAGTTTTAAAAATGCCAAATGACATCTTTAAAAGGAATTTCTTTAAACATTAATGGATTGAATAATCCGTGTAAAAGGGCAAGCCTAATAAGATACATTAATCTACACAAGGCCAATCTAGTCTTCCTGCAAGAAACCTATCTCTTGAAAAAGATATTGATAAACTAGCCACTAATAAGTATGCAGTATTGGTTAGTTCAGAGCACACTCAGAAAAAAGAGGAGTGGCTATTTTATGGAATAAAAGTATGCCCATTCCTAAAACCATTAAGTCTTATCAGGATGACAAAGGAATGTTTTGTATGGTTACAATACAAATTAATGGGAAGACTTACACTTTAATTAATGTATACTGGATACCTGGAATTGGTATTAATACAGTGAAACATCATATTGATAAGATCATATCATTCTCTATAGGGATATTATTTTAGCTGGTGATTTTAATTGTATACTACATGAAAGTGATACTACCACTATAAAGAAAAGAAGAATTACATCTAATGCAAAACATTTAAATGATTTTGCTAATTCTTATCATTTGAATGATATTAATAATCAGATAGATTCAAAATCATTACCATACACCTTTTTCTAACAGATACAAAACTTATTCAAAAATAGATAGGGTCTTTATTTCTAACCAGATGGTAACAGATTTAATTAATTCCAAAATCATTTCATGTCCTATATCTGATCATAACTCAATTGTTTTGAATTCATGATAAAAATACTCATAATGTTCAGATCAAAAGGATACCAGCATACTTAACTCAGCTAAAAGACTATAAAGAATATATACTTTCAGAAGTACAACATTTTCTAGACATAAATAATACTCCTGAAGTCTCCATTGTCTATGTTTGGGATGCCTTAAAATCATATCTATATGGACAAAGTATCAGATGGTATAATAACAAAAGGAAATCTTGGGATAAGGAATTGTTAGATATTCAAAGTAAACTAGACTCTTATAAACATAATAATAAAGAAAATATTATGGACAAGAAAGTTATTGAAGAAATAAACAAACTAAATGAGAAATACAAAGAAATTTTAACTCATAAAGTTAAAATAACTTTAGAGAAATACAAGTTTTTGTCTTATTCAATAAGCCCCAAATACTTACATAGACTTAAAAATAAAACAAAAAGATTGAATAAACAAAACCATATCAAAGAAATCTTTTCTCTAAGGAAAAAGAAGAATGTTTCTAGTATACCAGAAATACTGGATGAATTTAGAAATCACTTTCACAAGATTAACCATAACAACATTAACATGGAACCTAAAGATAAAATAAAGGAGTTTATAACCACAAACATGAATAAAAAGCTTAATAAACAACAGATTAAACTATTGGACAAGAGTATTTCATATACAGAAGTTATTACACAAATAAATAAGCTTAAATCAAACAAAGCACCGGGTAATGATGGTATTATACCAGAGATGTATAAAATCCTTTCTAAAACTACATATTCATTAATACATAAGGTTTTTATTCTGGCCCAAACTGAGTTAATAACCCCCCCCATCTTGGCAATATACATTTATTTCACCAATTTTAAAACCTAATAAAGATCCAACTAGATGTTCTTCATATCGACCCATCTCATTACTTAATGTTGATTATAAAATGTTTATGAGTATTTTTGCTGATAGATTGAAGACAATTATCCCGCATTATAGACATAGATCAGACGGGCTTCATTGTAAATAGAAATACTTTTGATAATATAAGAAGAACTTTAACATTAATTGATTTTGCAAATAGGAAAAAGAAAGATTTAACACTTATTAGTCTTGATATAGGTTCAGCATTTGATTCAGTAAGTTGGGACTATCTGTTTACCTTACTGAAGTGCACAAATTTCTCTGATGCATTTGTAAATTTAATTGAGCATTTATACAAAGGAACGCTGGCTTATATTAAGGTAGGAACATATGTTTCACAAAAAATACCCATTCTTAAAGGTACAAAGCAAGGATGTCCACTTTCTCCACTATTATTCACTTTAGTAATGGAGCCTTGGGCTAATTTGATTAGAAACAGTACTGACATAGAGGGTTTTGAAATAGAAGAAAATACAACATCAAAAATTCAACTTTTGCAGATGATGTTCTAATTACATCAGCAGGATCTAATTCTTCTATGCAGTCTTTATTTGATAAAATGATGAATTTTAAAAATATTTCTGGTTTAATATTCAATGAAGAAAAAACTAAAATACTACCTATATATACACGAAAAAATTCTCTCATTAGTGATTTTACTAAATATGTACCCAACTCAGGTCAGATAACTTATTTAGGTATAATACTATCTAAAGATATTAAATCTATTATATATAATAACTATAATACCTGTTTTCTTAATATACAAAATCTTTTTAATACCTGGAATAATATGTTTTTTACTATGGAGGAGAGACTTACAATTATTAAAATGATAATATTCCCCAAGATTTTATACTTAATACAATCAATAATACTTTCACCTACAAAAATAACTATCAAGAAACTGAATACACTAATGTTAAATTTCTTATGGGCACCTAATAGACCTAGGATTGCATTAAAGAAACATACTAATAGCTGGTCTCAAGGGGTATTTCTTTTCCAGACTTTAATTTATATATTATCTCTTCTATTATAAAAGTTATTACTTTATTAATAGATCGGTCATATGTCGCAAAATGGAAAGATTATTGGGAGCTAATTAGTATGCACTTCATGAAAATCTCCTTAACACATAAAAATATGATTATAAATAACTCCATGTTGTGGTTGCTAAAGGAATTTTGTACTTCACCTATTACACCTAAACATATGGTCTGTTACCCATTAAATATTATTATTAGTTATCGTAACTTTATATTCATGCACCCTAAGTATAGGGAATGGAATTTTATTGTATTCCTATAATTTATACTCAGGGTATGCTTATGTCATCTACTTCTGAAGGAGCTCATTTAGCTATAGATAATAATCTAAAGTACTGGTATCAGCTGATATCTGATAATAAAGTTAAAAATCTAGATTTCTTAAAACAAGAATTTGATCTAAGAGAAACTTGCTGGTTAGAGGTTCAGATCTTTAGACAACATCTCATTGATAGAATAGATCTAATGTCTATAACAGTTAAAGAATCTATTCCAAAACTGATTGATCACTTGATAATAAATTTACAGCATAAAGTTTCTGATAAAGGTAAACTTTCATATATACATAAAATTATCAGACAAGAAACTTTTTACAATGTAGATTCATACTGGAATTATTTCACCTCTATTAATGGGGACCCACCAACTCAACAAGATAAACAATATATATATATTGGAATCTGCTTATAGAACTACATCTTCCATTGTCTGGAGACTTTATACATGGAAATTTTTACATAGATCTTTTTATACACCTTTGATGATGAATAAAATTAATAATAAAGATAATCTATGTAAGAGATGTAATGTAGAAATTAATGCTGACTGGGCTCATATGTTTTATGACTGTATGAAGTTGAAAGAATACTGGAAGTCAATTAATGAATTTTTGCAGGCTCTTTTTACAGATAATTTCATTATTTCTAAGTCTCTTATATTATTCAACACACCTGTACCTCAATGTGTTAAAAAGATTAAGCTTCCCTTGTTATGGTCTATCCTAGCAGTGGCTAGGAAAATAATAACTAGAAATTGGATTTCAGATACACCTCCTTCGTTCAATGAATTTAAAAATGTTATGAATATAATGTGTCATATGGAAATAAGCACAATTAGAATGAGAACAACTAGAAAAACATCACATTTTATTGTATGGGATAATTTACAAAATTTGTTAAAAAAATTCTAATTTCAATAGCACAGTATTTTAGTTTAATTAATTGATCTGATTGTAGTGGATGTCTTTGTAAATACTTTAGTTGTTTTGTTGAATATTATAATAATACCTATTTTTAATTATTTGTATAAAATTGTTATGATATTTCTCTTATATGTTAAAACAATAAATTTGTTTAAAAAAAAAAAAAAAAAAAATCCTAGCTCAGGAACACTGTAAACCGAACACTTAAAATATCAGTACCATTAACTGGAGACATCAGCAACATGAGAGCATTCAAATTAATATACACTTCTAAAGTAAAAGCAATGTACAAGTCCTATTACTGCCTCCATTCATTAGCTGTAAATCACCCCTTTTCCTGCAAAAGTCACTAGCTTTAGAAGTGATTAAGGAGAAGAGCTACATAATATCCTTGAAAATCAGGGACAGTTGCGAGCTATGAATGAAAGCTGGTAGACTAACAGACTAGTAGGATATTCCAAATGGCATGAAGTCCGTGACTCAAATGCCTGTCATTATTTCTGACTGCAGCCTTAAGACTATACTATAATTTCTGCTTGTTTTCTATTAAACTGCCCATATTGCTATGGCTTATGCCTTGTTATTAATCATACTGAAAGATAACTATTACCTTTCTAAATATGAATTTAGTCATACATTATCAGAACAAACTCTGGCTCAAAGATGAATCAAAGCTGGCTGCAGGGAAATATAAATTATAGAACACAGTAAATGTTCCAGGTTAGCTGTCACTGCTACATCTCATGCCACCTCTGCCTTTATATCTTAACTTAAAGCTCTTACTAGGTTCGTAGGTTGTGTATTAGGACATTACCCCATATTTAAAAGGTCACTGGTTAATCTGCATGGCTTGTCAGTCGGCCATATTTCGCATGCAACCTCACACAGGCTTGTTCTGTCAATCATGCAGGCTATGCCTATTCCCGCACGAAAATCATGGCGGGGTAATGCTCAAATGCAAAGCCAGTTCTCACTTATATCTTTTTATAAAATTTGCATAACAGAATTCTGCCAAACTCCGATTCAATGTCCCATCACCTCTGTCCAAGTACATCCATTTTTCAGCCTGAACAGCTTGAATAATTCATCTTCAATAATTTATTACTTTCTACAGCCTCCTAAGGAGAGTCATCATGGAAAGCCAGACCAACTGCCATCCGCATCCACAGCAAGCTCCTGCATGCATCATCTTCACTACCCAACACTGGTGTAACTATTACAAAAGGAAAGACACAATGAATTAAGAAGCAGCACTCACTGAATGAGCGTGCCACTTCAATGACATATCAAGCTGAAGACCGCTGCTGTGAACCGGTGAGCAAAATCAGAACAATCACGTTGGCATGTTGAAACAGCCATCAGAGCTCACTGTACACTGAACTGCATCACAGAGGAGAGTTCCCATCCAGTCACAGTATAAACCTCTAAGGCAGAGACATTGCTCCTCTGCAAATCTGATGGTTTACACTAGACAAACCAATCCCACATGAACACTATTACAGCATATAGCCAGCAACTCGCCACCCTTGACAAAATGGTGACCACTAGACAACCAATGATTAGTAATCCAGATTCCATCAAGACAAATCCCTTGGGAACTGGAGAGCCCCTGACCAAGCAGGAAACCTGTCTCTGTCTGGCATTCAACTGGCGCAAATGGGCACAGTCCATCCACAGTCTAGTTCTGACCAAAAAGATTCAACAATACAACCACTAAGCACCGGGAAGTGAATGGAACCCGTACAGATATAAAAACCAGCCTACACACATGACTAGACAAGGAGAATGACTACACCGAAGAAAACAGATACAACCACCTTCACTTGGCTACCATTGCTTTTCAGCCCACCAACACCAAGAGACCCCTGCCCTTAACTACTTCCTCAGACCCTCTTGAAACAAACCGAGAACAGTCACCTGGCACCAGGATCAAAGGTAGGGAACATCCCACGGCAGTCATGGCCCACCATACTGCACACCCACCTCCGTCAATGACCCCAATACCCTCCATGCAGGCGCTGACCACCCTACTACCTCAGGAGCCCAAAGCCTGTGAAACCACCTATGCAAATCTCTCCACCTCCCGGACTGCAGAATTCCTCATACAAAACCACTGCCACCAATGCAAATGATGGAACAAATCAACTCAACTCCTTCCACTTCTCAGGCCCAAGTGTCCTCCTGGCTCCCCTGTGCACACACAGAGGCAACCATGTTTCTGAGTCCGTGAAACCCATGATCAGCTGGTACCTCAAGCAAATGAAAGCCCACGAAACAGTGAACCACCCAGGCAAGCAACCAAAGCACCAGGGAAAACCCGCAAAACCGCGAACAAACAAAACAGCCACACAGCACATCCATGAAGATCCTATCCGCAACTCCCAAATAGGGAAAACAGGATCCTCTTCTTCTGTTTTTTAAAGTACCATATATTTTTTTAAGCACCAAGCACCTATTTCGTCTCTGACACTAGTGACCCCTCCCACAGAACCCACTACACTTTCCTTAAAGCCCATATCCCAAAACATTCATGCCTACCTCATTTCAAGCCTGCACTTCATGTAGACACCAAACATCCCCCATGTCAATTAACTGCAGCAAGCACAATACCTTCCAAAATACCAATTCCCACCCACCATTTTTTTTTAACATTACTACCTTATTTACCTCAAACCTGCCAAATTCTCCACCTCACCATCAACCCCACCACACTAAGACCTACCAGACCACTCTTCCCTTCAGATCGTCATGGACGAGAGCCTGCTGTAGCAAGTTCATGCTAAAATGTGATTGCTTAACCCAGCTACACTAGACTAAACTTCTTAAGCCCCTCCCCATAATTATCTCATTTCTTCCCAACCATCCCTGCCTCCACTTAACCCTTTCATCTCCCCAACCCACTTAAATCCACCAATAGTAACCTAACCACCCCCCATGAAGATGTCCCGGGACAACTTAGTCTGTTGCCAAACTTCATTTACATCCTCATCTCTTGTTCTACATTATGATAGCACCACAAAGAGTTTTAGTAACATATCAGCCAGCCTAATTCAATATCACTTTATGTATCTCACAAAACTAAAAATCCTTCCAGAGACAATCACTAGTAAACCTACCTTCTAAATATATACCACAATGAAAAAATCTACCCAATACCTCAAACATTACCTCTCCAAACAACACACACAGCCTCTGTGTGGGACATCCACTCCAACCCAGGGCCGCCAATTACAACTTAATCTGCTATAAGCCTAAAACACTAAAAATATTCTTTTAGAAACCTTAAGCACACACAATATCTGTAACAAAGCAACATAATTTCCTGCTTGGTTAAGTCAATACACCCCAGATAGCCTAGTAATCACAAAGACTTGGCTAAAACCCCATTTTCATAATACTGAAATAACACATCCAGGCTATAATATACTCAGAACATGACAGAACCAACAAAAAGGTGGTTGTGAGCCTTAATCTATCCCACCTCCATCACAATCTCACCTTTCCCTAAAGAAATACCAACTTTTAACAATTCTGAAATTCTAATTAGAACCCTACAAATTAACAAAACAGCTATGCATTGCTGGTCTATATATACCGCCTGGCCAAAACAACCAAACTATGGAAGATGTCCTCTCTTGGATATCTGAATACAACAGTAACAGGACTATAATTACGGGAGATATCAACATTAACTGGCAGGATCTAATGATTGACACCGCTGCTAATAGCATAAACCTCTAAGGTTACACCCAACTTGTTACCAGTGACACCCGTATGCATAACAGCAATACCCTAGGTGCAGCTCTTGACTGGATACCTGTCTCTAATACAGACAAATACTCTACTCCCCACACTCTACCCAGTACTCTTAGTGACCACCTACCCATATTCATATATGGATCCACACCACAAATTAGAAGAACCCACACATATAAAACTACCAGAAACATTAGAAACTTTGACCAGCAAAAGTTTAATGAAATCCTAAAACACACTGACTTAAAACACTACCAGCTACAAAATAAAGCAAAAAAATAAATAAATAAATAAAACTAGTGAACTTAGATAAAAAAACACACTTTTTCAATAAACTGAAAAAACACACAAAAAAAGCCCAAAACAATTTTAGATACACATCTCAAACCTGAGTACCCCAGGCACTAAACAAATTCCATTACCATACCCTGACAAAACTCCTCAGAGGTAGCCACCCTGTTTAATTCTCACTTTATAAACAGCATCAGAAAACTGTTAACAAATCCCAACTCCACAACTACTTTAAGCCCCATCCATCTCTGGTCCATCTCTACCCTTATCTCAAGATTCCTGCACAAACAAAACAAAACCCCTTCACATTCCCAACAAACCAGCACTACATGTTCTATCTCCTTTTCTCCTAAACCTGTCCATACCTCTCTCTTTCAAAAACTACTTCAAAACTAAAACCATGCTCCCTCTCCTCTGACAACTTCCCCCCGGAATACTTAGCACTTGCTGCAGAATTCATAAGCATATCCTGTCAGTATCCTTTAAATCACTCTATAGCAGAGCTCATTGTCCCCAACCTCTTGAAAAATTTATCATCACCCCTTTACATAAAGGGGGCAATTCCATTGAACTATCCAATTATTGACCAATCTCCATCCTCTCTCCTCTTTCCAAACTCCTGGAAAAATGCATACATAAGCAACTGTTGTACCACCTCACCCAAAACAAACTAATTACCCCTACCCAACATGGTTTTCACCCATCACACAGCACCACCAATGCCCTAATTTCCTTCATGGACACTGTACCCAAATGGATTGATGCTGTTAATATCACTTCTGTCTTTCTACTAGACTTTTCAAAGGCATTTGACACAGTATCCCACAACAAACTTCTTCATCAGGTATCCATTATAGGCTGCACCCAGCCATCCCTCCAATGGTTTGCAAGCTACATATCCAACCACTAACAGTGGGTCAAATAGCAAAATAAATTATCCCAGTATCAAACCAGCATAACTGGGGTGACACAAGGATCCATACTTGGACCCTTACTCTTTAATGTCTGCAACAACCTTCATACCTCAACATGCCTTAGCTCCATTATCCAATACGCATATGACACTACCATAATTTCCTCATCCAGTAGCATACAAGAACGCCAGCAACTCACCTAAGCCACCTTCACCTCAATAGAGACATGGTTGAGAGAAGCCCAGCTATTTTTAATTCCTAAAAAAACAAAAATCCTGCTTTCCTCAACAAAACCAGTCTCATCTAACTTTAAAATATTCTTGCAGGATAACACAGAATTTGAAAGAGCTCCCACAGCTAAGTTTCTTGGTGTGACCACAGATAACAAACTAACATTTGAACATGACATCTGCAATAGCTTTAAAAAACACACACACCAAACTAGGAACAGTCTACAGACAAAAAACTTTCTTGGACAGCTCCAACAGAAAAGCACTCACCAACACCTATTTGCTTCCCTCACTCTTATATGCAGCCCCCTTATACACCAATTTACAATCTTCTCTTAAAAACAAGCTCTAGTCTTGCTACCATAAATTTGCCAAATTTTTCACAGGTTACTCATACCATTCATACCACTGCCTAGCTCTGAAAGATCGAACTAGGCTTGAACTCACAGAACACCTGAGCTTAATACAGCTGTCTTCTGCACATAACATGATATATACACCTGATAGCTGCCCAGCTCTCAAATCTGTCCTGAAACCCCACATACCTACAAGAGCCCTTCACTCTGAAAACAAACAAACAAACAAACAAACAAACAAACAAATAAACAAACAAACAAACAACTTCTTGACAGTCTACATTCCAAACAAAAGAGCTGGACAGTCTCTATATTCTCATACCACTGCCAAGCTCTGGAACTCTCTGGCAACAGCAATACTACCATTGAGAGCTTTAACATCTTCAAATACACATGTCCAAGACTAGTATACATCAAGTAAAATAAGATTAGCCCTCACTCACTGAGCTCAAAGTAGCCCACAGGGCAGTCCGAAATATATCTATGCATCCACAATCACACAATACAGGATCAGTTACACATGGACACACACACACACACACACACACACACACACACACACACACACACACACACACACACACACACACACACAAACACACACATTCAATGCTTAAAACACATATGAAACCGTACACACCCCAAGACAAATTCACCACGTGACCAACTACACCACCCATCATTTCCTGTATTCTTTACAACAGAAAATATATTTCACTATAAAATAAAGGATATCACTGAATGTTCAGCAAAATCCGCAATGATCACCTTGAAAATGCTATCAGTAAAAGCAGGGTTGAAATATGTTAAAGCAGTGCAGTGAGGTGTTCTGCTTCCCTCAACCAAAAACAACTACTATGAATGAAATCCAACAGGTTATTTACAAACAACAAAGGAGATGATCAAGCCACTTCAGTGTCAAAAAGAGATGGAGTTCAGACTATGGCCCAGGTGACCTAGGTTTGATTAGCAGCTCAGGCGACTGATGGCAGGGAGGGATGCGTATAACCATCCCAGGATGGTTGAGCAGGATGATGGGTACTGATGGTGCTGATGCTTAGTGGAGGCTGAGGATGGCATATGGTAAGCATGCCTACAAGAGGGATTAAAAGGGCAGACAAATGGCTGAGCTTCTGAATATGTGGTGTAATATGCTGTATATTTCCATTTCACACATTCCCCCAGGCTAAACCATGGTTGTGAATATGGAGGGTCTGAAATGAGTAGCGCATAAGCTATCACCCCCAAACAGATACACAGACATGCTGAGCTGTGCCCCCAGATGCCTTATTCCATGACTGGCCCCAGCAATAGACACCAGAACAACATCTGGGAGTGAGGGCCAGCAGCTGGTAGGACAAACAGTAACCAGGGTGATGGGTCTGTATGATGATAAGAAGTGGAGGAAGGGAGTAAAAAAAAACATAGATGATCAAAAAGACACATTAGTAATTAGAACTGGTTACAGATATATTACACACACACACACACACACACACACACACACACACACACACACACACACACACACACACACACACACACACTAATGTGCATGCTAAAAGAAATGCACACAATTTTTATTTAATGATTTTAACATTTAATCAGTTTCATCCCGTATATACACTTTGTGTTATTCTGAAAACTTGTTTGTCCTCTATTAGTAATAACATCTATAATCCCTTTTCATATAGATATTTAAATGGAAGTGAAAAGTTGTTAGATGTGTCTAAAAACATCCTTAATAAAATAATCATATGAGAAGGTAACAGTTTACACATCTCATTTGTCAAACCAAGTTGTAATCCAGATGACTTTCCATTTTTAATGGCATTTTAAATTCATTTATTGAAACTGGTTCATTAATAAAATGTTTTTGCTCTTCTTTAAGTGTAATCTTAATATGTCATCCAAATCCTTTCTAAGTATATTCTCTCTTGTTATGACATTAGTTTCTTCATTTATCTCTGCTATTGTTCTTAAATCAGTGACATCTCATCAATATCCAAAGTTTTCTTCTGTTAGGAGATCATAGATATAATCTGAGAGCTCACTTGTAACATTTTAGTTCTATTAACTAGTCTGTGCAAGGCTTTGGGAAACAACGTATACAGGAACATTTTTAATTTGCTGATGGTAGTTTCACTTGTATGTGTTATATTTGCCTGATAATGATTTGTACGAGTGTTAATAATGGATAGCTTATTGGCCTTTTCCTTTTCATTTTTGTTGCCTTAAATTTGATATTCTGAGCTCAGACTATATTTTTAGTACTGCCTCATCCTACTTTTTTTAATTTTATTGCACCATTTGCCATTTTACTACTATGTGTTTTAGGACAGTCCTATAATATATCATCATTTACTGTGCTGTTATTATTGTATGCCAAATAATCACTCATTTGGCATTTAAGTATTCTCTAATTCCTCAAATTTGATTAAATATAAAGGTATTCTATTGTTAAGGTGACTGACAAATTAATATCAGTTTATTAGCTCATTGGCATATACTGAACTGGTACTTCAACATCTGCAGTGCATTTTGTATGACAGAGATGCATAAATGTTTAGCTGCTCACCTTTACAAAACCAAAAGTATTTCTGTTACTGCACAAATACCTTCAAAAATGTTCGCCGTATTATTTTGTAATCTGAGTCGGCATGATGCTACCTCACACAGCAAATACTAACTGTGTTGAACTGGCGATGCTTTATAGATAGCAAACAACTCACTGTGAGTGGCACACTTGAAGAACTTTGAAAACTCATGTGACTCAGAACTATTTCATTAATGGAATTAACATTTTACTAAGGGGCAAACTGTACCTTAGAGCTGCTGCTACCATTTGTTTAACTAGGAATAAGATTAGATTTTATTCTGTTGTCATAACAAGTTAGCAGTAACACTATATTTTGTATTACACCATGACAAATTCACCACAAGACCAAATCTCAAGCACATACACTTTCATAATTAATGCAATTGTGACAGAACTATTTCTTTCTTAACTGGTGAATTAAAATTAGTTTATTAGCTCAATGGCATTCACTCAACTGGTAGTCATTCATCTGCAGTGCATACTGCATGACATTTAATAATTAAAAATGTTAGGAAACATTTGTTAGACTTTTATTTGTGAAACTCAGGCCTATTTTGTATTGCCTCAGAGGATGCAGTTTCCACAGTAATTTTGCTGAGTCACAAGAAAAATGATTACAAAGTTATGCACATGGAACACAGTGTATTGTTTACAGTTTGTAATCTTTCAAATTTATTTGCTTATGATGAAAGTTTACATTTTCTGACATAATCTACAAAGGTCCCTGAGACCGCTAGATAACCCTATCATTTACTTTGTCAAGGTTGATTACAACAGTTTAGCATTTGCCATAAAGCTGCCATTTTAAGCACACCTGATGACGAGATATAATAGCATGATTGCATGACGATATCGTGAGACTGTATGAAGTAGCAATGAATGAAAGTGGAGATGTTCTTGAATACAACTGTTGTTACACTGATTGTTCCCATTTTTAACATTAAGTATCACTATATGCAAAGTATAGCTGCTTCAGAGATGGTACATTTTATAAGCAGGTGCATGTGGCTACACACAATGTATGTGGGACTGGGAGCTACCACTCTTCATTAACTGTTTATAGGATCATAGGTAAGTACTAGGTTAGCTGCCACTGTGACCCTAGCCAGTTTCCCTTCTAGTGCTCAGAATAACCCATCCCATCTGGTTACAAACTGGTGTTAACCATCTCATGGTCAACAATTATATATTATCCCTAATGAGATTAAATGAGATCAAACCACAGATAATTTGAGGGGACTAATGCATGGGATAAAGTATTTAAGAGCTGCCTCTGTCTATTAATAGTACAGGAGCATTCCTGGAGTAAATTTTCTGTTTCCTTTTCATAGATACAAGTTCCATTTGAATATGGATAGGTATGAATTTTTTTTTGTCTTTTATATGAGTGAGGAGTCTGTTCCAGAGCAGCGTTATGCTTTGTGAGATATACCTGTCCCGCCAAACCATTATTTTGATATTGCATTAGAGGTTTAGATCCCTAGACCAAGTATATCTGATGACATTTGTGCAGTTACTTCATCAGTATTGGGTCAGAAGATGCTTTGTATGGCAGACGCAGACCACCTTTTTGCAGTCTGTAGGATACCAGGTCAGTGACAGGGATTTGAGTCAGTCCATCTAGGACATGTTGTTTAGGCCTTATATCCTTTTCCTTTTAGTAAGGTATCTGTGCATTGCAGTCATTGCATGTGCCTAGGTAGGTACATGCCAAAGGGGGATTATATTCAATAACTGACCTAATGAGAGCTGAGTAAAGGGAGATGATGACATCCCTAGATCCAGACACAATCCCTTTATTTATAAGCTGTGCAATATAGAAGGAGTTTCTTATGACAATGGGCACATGCTGGTTGAAAGTTAGGTCACTGTTCACATAAGTTCCCAGATCCCAAACAACTGGGTCGACTCCTAGGGAATATTGTCAATGTGGTAGTTTTCTGGACTGGATGACTTCCCAAATGATACAGTAGTGCATTTTTTGGCATTTCGTTTCAGTTCATGATTTTGGCACCAGTTAATTGTTTGAAACAGACCTTCCTGCAGGATGGCTAAGTCACTTGGGGATTCAATGCCTCCTCCTAGTGTCAGTTTTAGCTTTTACTTCAGAAAATTCTTTATATTATTTATATCTTTAGAAGACTGAGATTTCCACCATATTGTAATCATCTTAACTTTTAGATTTCTGTATTTAGATTACTTTGGATTAGGCAATTGCACTTTGATTCCTGCTCACATAGCACATATCATGATTGCCTACAAGTCGAAAGAACTTGTGTAAAATGTACTTTTTTAATTAGAAGTCTTTATGAGTATGCAGAAAATATAATTTTGCTAGAGGCCTTCTTCTGTTCTTGCCATAATAGTTGTATTTTAAGATGTGTCTAACAGCATTTGTATTTACATACTTTATATCATATTTTGTCTTCTAATAAACATCTTTATTAAATTATTACATATGACATAGGCAATCTTACATTTATATAAATGAAAAACAAACAACACTGACACCACTTTAGTTGCAGACATTATACATCACAGGCTCCAATGAAACAACTGTAGTTGCAAACGTTATACATCACTTATATTCTATCCTGTCATGGCTCATTCAAATTGTGCCTTTTAAATGTTTTTCCTTCTCTGCATATATTGTTCCCACAATTCCCATTTTTCCTTTGTAGTTTGCTCCTTCCCTTTTCTAAAGATCTCAATTCCAGTTGTTTTATCTCTGTTACTATATTTGTTACTTCTAATAAAGTTGGTCTAGACTTTGATCTCCATTTTCCATTTTCTTTCCTGGCCAGAGTTTATCAGTTGTTTGCTTTTTTATATGAAGGCCTAAGCTTGTCACCTGCTTACTTACTAGCACTCAGTGGAACATTATTTGATGTATTAGACACAAATTTAACACATTTTGCTAGGAGCCTTCTTTTGTTCTTCATACTCCTTTTGGCCTTCATAGGGAACTGTAACTGCAATATGAGATTGCCCATGCTATCATAAAATATTACTAAATACCATAAATGTAATTATCTACTACAGTACTATTTGATTTCTTTGTGCACATCCAACAATTGCAAAAGATGTTCTCAGTCATGCTAGCAGTTTGGGTGAAAGACTGGCAGTTGTATAGAAGGACTGAGAGACACTGCTAATGCAGATTTTAGCATGAAAGTTACATTATTCTTTAATAACACTCCTTGAGTATGGATTAGCAAATAAAGTGGTTTACACATGAGAGATTGTAACAGTGATACCTTTCTACCACATGTAAAGGAAACTAGAAAAATGTCTTCTACAAAGGTACTCCAATGTATTTGTTGATTATGGAGCAAGCATCATGGCAGAGAAGTTCAAGACCTTGACTATATTTTATTTTATTCATTTATATATCACAGGTGAAACAACAGGTGATCAGAATTTGACTAACGGCTTGGTGCCTAGAAGAGCCAGCCGTGTAGGATGAGAATGAGCAGACATCGTCAGCTTGCCCAGCTGGGTGGGTGTGTTCTGACTCACTATATCACAGACACCTACTGAGGGCACTAGGTAGTAACCCAGTGAAGTTCTAAGCATATCACTACTGTTACTCTCTCACTCATTTCACTATCCATCCATCATCCTCCACTACTGTTACTCTCTCACTCATTTCACAATCCATCTCTCATACCATCCACACAATAATCCTCCTCTATTCCTTTCTACACTCTAACTTATCTTTCAACCACCACCTTGCCACCACTTGTTAATACTATTCTACTACACATTGCCCTCTATAATACTCATAGTAATCAACCACTTCTCCCTTCCTTATATTTCATACAATGTTATGATACATTTAAGATTGACAAATGACTTCATCATATAGATAAGTATTATTAACTTGCTGTAGCTAATGGTTTTATTCCAATTTGTAACTTAGTTGTATGTTGTATTAATGTCAGTTTTACTGTATGTTGTACTTATGTCTCCTTGGAGCTTTTCTCCCCAGGCCTCCACTGACAATGGGCTCATTCTGGCCCAGTGGACACTCCTGGTAAACAAATGTAAAATAAAATAAAATAAATAAAATACATATCAAACTAATACTGCTGTAGTACATTTGCACTAATTACCAAGGGGAGACTAGCATGTGGAGACATGCATCTCCTTAGGAGGCAATGATTGTGGACTTGAAAGAGCTGCTGAATGAGGAGTGGTATTCTACAAAGGGGAGACAGTAGCTCACCCCCTCAGATCCAGCAAGTTAGGTTGCTCACTACCACTCATCTCAGGCAAGAACCTTTTAGACCATTCCTGCCAGGAAGTGGAAAGCTGATGGATTTCCAAAGAAGGAATGGCCTATAAGGCTCTTGCCTAGTCTAGAAATACCTGGACCCCATGTTGACAGAATGAATAGGATAACTTTGAGAAAACAGAGCAGCTATAAGGCAGGATCCTAAGAGGAGCACATAAAGAAATGTATTTACTGAGTACAAAGGAGGTAATCATTTTTTCCAACTTAAAGCTGAAATCCTGTGCAAGATAAGTACATTTTATTGGCAGTCAACTGAAAAACTCTTTTCTGGAGTTTTTTCTTTTTCTTTTTCTTTGTTAGGTTGTGATGTAATCGTTTAAAATGTTTGATAGAGAAGCAGTTATTCCTGAGATATGAACTTTTTTTATTAATATGCCATGTTAGAACTAAGCAGATGGTTTACATAATCGAATCCCCATAGTACAGGGCACTGCAAATGCTTTATACCTTGTGACATAGTCCAAGAAACAAGAACCCTTCATGTCTGAAAGCTGCATATTCTTGTATTATTCTTTTATTATTTATTTGGTTTCTTTTAAAGTTTATAAAAAGAAGAATCAAATGTATAAACTGTGGGTGAGAGATTCAGCATTTTCAAACTGGAATTTAGTACACTGATCAGTTATTTTATTACTAGGGATTTATGAAGTCATAGTGCCAATCCTGCAAGAGTGAGCAGGTTCATTAACAGGGAATACCATGATTCTCTTAACAAAGAGGAAACTATGAGAATTAGATTGTCATTGTGTTGTTTTGCCATGAGCAGTGCCTTCTAAATATATAAACTAGAGGGAAGGCATACATAAAACTGTGAGTCAGGTAGAAGGAGAAACCCTTTGTGTTCCAAACGCTGTTGTGAGAAAGAACAGAGAAAATGATTTAAACCTAATTCCAAATATGTGTAGCAAATGGGTCCACTTTTGGGAGGTCCTGCATCTGTACTAAATCTTGAACTATATCTGAAACTAGTTTCCTTTTATCTTCCACTGTTACATTCCTGCTTATAACATCTACTAATTCTTTATCCCCCAGATGTGAACTGCGGACAGATGCATATTGAGTTGTAATGCATTCTCCCCCATTTTAATTGTCTCTGTTCAGGTTATCAGTGATTTGGATTTACCATGTTTGTTTATATGCCTCATTGCTGTAACACCGTAATCTTGATATGGACATAGCTTGGGTGAAAATTTCCCTGAAAGGATTTCAAACCCTGTAAGACACTTTCAGTTACTTTAGTTTGCTGTGAATATATTTTACATTGACACCAGTTGCTTTGTTTATGTGGTATCCTAAAGCATAATCTAAAGGGTCTGTTGTTAGATATTGGCTTTTAGAAGGGGAAAGTAAATTCATTCCAATGGATAAATCTGCCTTATCTGCCTAGCCTAAGAATTCCTTAAGTTTTGTAGAAAAAGCAAACTCACTCATACGTGCAAGATGGGTGTCTGTCTATTCTTCCTATGACACAGAAACACTTCAGCAAGAACTAGTCTTTACAAAACAATGCCTTACAAAGAAAAGGCATGGACTAAATGTAGAAAAGTACCCAAGCTGACATGGGCATGATAAGCAGGGATCTTAGCACCTATATCAATAAATTCCTTACACTTGATCACCATTGTACAACAGTAGCTATGAAATGCTTTTGTTTAATGCAACTGATTTTCAAAGGTAGATTATCTAAGTCAAAGGATGCTTTTGTCCCTCCGTATTCTTCCCTAATTAGATCAATCACTGAGTATAATGCCCCTTTTAGAATGTACCTAGGCAAGCCCATCATGCAATAAAAAAGACAATAGTTCCCGATGAAAAAAAATTATTGAGCCAAATTAGGTATCAAGTCAGACTAGAAGCCCTATCTCTACGCTCTGTCTCTTATAGACTTCTACACAGACATCAGTATCTTTAATTCCATGTCACTAGTATCTCCATCATAATGTATCTCTTACACTTTCATCATGAACAGCTACACAATCACCTTAACCAAATATCTGAACCTCCGTCAACATATAACATCAACATAAGGATAAAACACATTGGAAGGATAGAGTCATTATCCAGTGGTTATGCAGCTCTTGAACAAATTGTGCATGTTAAAGAGTGACACATTTGTATACAAGTTCATCTCTGGCCTGACATGTTTTGTCCTGTAAGCGGGAGTTACAACTTGTGGATGATTTGTGGCAGGGTGCACATGGTCTTCAGACTTACTTGACTTGTAGTCCCTATGATCCTATGACAATGGTTATTACGTTTGCTTCATATGAAGAAATGCTTGGTTCAATCCACAGTGGCACCATTATGCCCTCTTCATTAGCACAGTAGTGAGTATTCCTGACTGTCACCATAGAGACTGGGATTTGACCCACTGATGAGGAGTGATTGCTTTTTTTTATTCTGTCTCAAAAACTCAGTCTGGCTATTAACACAGAAGATTAGTATTATGAGCATACCTCTCAACTGTACAGATTTGCACAGAATGTCCAGATTTATGCCTCATATTTTTGGTGTGTTCCTCCTAAAATCTGTTCCTTTCTGGCAAATAGCTGAGGATTGAAGTCATTAAATAATGACAAACATCTGAGTTTAAGACTCCACATCCTTCAGGAAATTCATGCTACTGCAAAACTTTTTATTCTATCAACTTTCTAAGTTTGTAAGAGCAATATTTAAACTCTGTCCCCATCATTTTAGGCTTTGTCATTATTTTTGTTCTAAAAGGTTGAGAAGTATGATTATGAGCTGTTAATTAACTGCCTCAAGTATTCCAGGGCTTGATTCCCTTGGTCTTTATTTGTGCTGTGTGTGACTCTGAGCCAGCCATTTGACTACACAGCGCTCTGTGATAATTAGGAAACTGGGCAAGGCCCCTTAATGGTCTCTTTGACTGTATGCCAAGTAACTACTTATCAAACTAAGACTATCAAATAATCATACAAGTAGAAAAATAGTTATAATAGTTATAATAATCATACAAATGGAGAAATAGTTATGTTTTGTTTTATGCACATAAACATTGAAGCAAAACAGCTCACAAATAATCTAACAGTTGTAGAGAGCCTAAATGGCAATGCTGAAAAAACTAGTGATGCTGACCTATTTGGAGACTGAGGTGCTTTATGGGAGATGCTCTCATGGGAGTGTGAAGATAAGTATGTTTTATACTCAGGGTTGCCACATACCTCTTTTGTTTTATCTTGTTTATTGATAATTTAATTTTGTTGAGCTTTATCACCTTCTCATTCTTATTCATTATTAGGATAAGACCCTCTGCAGAAAAAAAATCCTGTCACTGATGCGGAAAGAGAACTAATGACAGTGGAGACAGCCTAGCAAATATTGATTATTTCTGAGCGTTTTGCAGATCACCCAATGATCCTTGCAATGCTGACACAAGAGCAGCATAAGCTGATGATTTTGCAGATTTCTGGACCTTTTGTGAGTGTGGGTCCAGAACAAGTGCCATGGTTACACTGACTTTTTTCTATTACTTAATTGGTGAAGTATCTTCCTGATGGTAGCTAAACAGATTTGCTTCAGTATTTCATAGAGGTCATTGTAGACAGAAGACAAACTTATTTACTTGGTTTGTCTCAAGTAGTGAGTAGCAGACATTGTAGATCTTTGAAATCATTTCCTTATACAGAAGTGCAGAATGAATGCAAGCACATTTACATACAAACACAGAATGAAGACCTTGAAAGTCAAACTGAACAATCAAGAACACCAGAAAGCTAGCAAAGCTAGAAGTCCAATTTACTATTTTAAAATACAGTCCCATAAAACACCTTAGAGTTAATTATGTTTTTTTATGGTTTTACAAAATATTCTATACAATGAACCAGGGACTATAAAAAACATTCATTCTGATTGCTTTATTTGCTTAAAAGATTAAGTTATGTGCCTTATAAAAAAGGTATACTTTGTTGAAAGGCTTAGCCCTGACTGAAAAAAGCCCATTTAAGAGAGTATGTTCTATACAAAGCTCCTCAGCAGGTGGTGTAGCTTTGTTAAAGACATTCAGCAATGAACAATGATACTAAGTTTAAAAAGATAACAAAATGATGAGATGAAATTTGCTACTGTATCACTGAAGCAGAAGACTATGAGATACCCAATATTTCCTCAGTATGTTTCTGAAACATCCCCATGGTATGTAGTTTCCACAGGAATAAGAAGGCCAACGCATTCCCCCAGTTCCAGATTGTAGGCTGTAAAAGCTTACCAAATCCCTTACAATCTCACAGCCTAGTTTGTCAAGCAGCTCCTGCTCTTCAAAGTTGTAACAGGTAACCGACTGACTGTATCTCATCATGCAAGGCTGCTGAGTGTTACTCCACACACTGGTTTGTGGTACAGTGGGAACAAGCAGCAATAAACAGTGCACAGTAGGAAACAGCATTGCTGTCAGCAAAATCAGGCATCTTTGCTGATTGTAAAGTGACTGGAAAAGGAGTGTATTAGCCTTTTATAAGGCAAGTGTGCACTGTACACTTGTGTAGTAAAATGTGCCTCTGAATTGCAAAAGGTGGGAGTAATACTTCATTAAAAGAGTTTAGTCAAATCTTTTCCATGCATTTCTTATTTACATCTCATTATGTGCTCATTTTTCTACAACATTGTTCATGGCTTTCCTAAAGTTACACATAAGAGCAGCTTATGTCTATGACTGTGTCCTGCTTGAACATGTGTCAACTAGAGCACATACCAGGTGAGCACGTACGTAATAGCAATTAATACCACCCAGTGTTTTCACATCTATTGATCTTTAGCCAGGTGTTTGTTAAGAATGTAGTCACTTTTCTGTTTTAGCTATATATGTGAATGATTCTGGTTTATAAATTTCTCTGAAGAGGTTTATTTTCATTGCCTTGGGAGACAAAAGTGCATACCGATTAAAGTGTGCCCATCTGATCTCCTATAAATCTTTTGTATCATTTATGAATTTTTGCACTGTGTTTTAGTTACTTCAGAATTTTCATACTTGCAAGGACATTTTAAGTATTTTTCATTTATAATTTCATATACACAGCTGAAACACTATACCCAGGACTCATATGGGGTTGTACAATGTGCAGTCAAATTAGATTGGGTAGTGGCCATCTTAAGGGTATGAGGGATCCAAAGCCACTGGCTGCACAAAGCACAATGGTTGCAATTTAAGCAGCACATGTTAACTAGTGAATAATGGCATGTAAAGGAAGAACCATATTCAAATGAGCAGCACATTCTCCCTTAATTAAGCATGCCTACAAGAGGGATGAAAAGGGCAGACAAATGGCTGAGCTTCTGAAGATGTGTTGTAATATGCTGTATATTTCCATTGCACACATTCCACCAGGCAAACCATGGACGTGCATATGAAGGGTCTGAAATGAGTAGAGCATAAGCCATCACCCGCAAACAGATGCACAGACAAGCTGAGCTGAGCCCCCAGATGCTTTATTACATGACTGGCCCCAACAATAGACACCAGACCAATGTCTGGGAGTGAGGGCCAGCAGCTGGTAGGACGGAGAGGTACCAGGGTGATGGGTCTGTATTATGATTAGCAGTGGAGGAAGGGAGTCAAAAAAATTTTAGATGATCAAAAAGACACATTAGTAATTAGAACTGGTTACACATACATCACACACACACACACACACACACACACACACACACACACACACACACACACACACACACACACACACACACTAATGCGTATGCTAAAAAAATGCACACACTTTTATTTAATGATTTTAATGTTTAATCAGTTTCATCCCGTATATACACTTTGTGTTATTCTGAAAACTTGTTTGGCCTCTGTTAACAATAACATCTATAATCTCTTTTCATATAGATATTAAAATGGAAGGAAAAAGTTTATAATACCCTTTTTAAAAGTGAGTTGGGTCTGTAAGATTATATTTTTTCTTTTTCCCTGTTTAAAGACTATTTCTAAGTTGTTAGATGTGTCTAAAAACATCCTTTAATAAAATCATCATATGAGAAGGTAACAGTTTACCCATCTCATTTGTCAAACCAAGTTGTAATCCAGGGGACTTCCCATTTTTAATGGCATTTTAGATGCATTTATTGAAACTGGTTCATTAATAAAATGTTTTTGCTCTTCTTGAAGTGTAATCTTAATATGTCTTCCAAATCCTTTCTAACTATATTCTCTCCTGTTATGACATTAGTTTCTTCATTTATCTCTACTATTGTTTTTAAATCAGTAACATCTCATCAATATCCAAAGTTACCTTCTTCATTAGAAGATCATAGATATTGTTAATCTGAGAGCTCATTTGTAACATTTTAGTTATATTAACTAGGCTGTGAAAGCCTTTGAGAAACAAAGTATACAGGAGCATTTTTAATTTGCTGATGGCAATCAGTTGTATGTGTTAGATATTCCTGATAATGTTTTGTGAGAGTGCTGATAATGGATAGCTTGTTGGCCTTAAATTTGCTATTTGGAGCTCAGACTATATTTTTAGTACTGCCTCATCCTACCTTTTTAATTTTATAACTCCATTTGCCATTTTACTACTAATATGTGTTTTAGGAAAGCCCTATAATATATAATCATTTACTGTACTGTTATTATTGTATGCCAAATATTCTCACATTTGACATTTAAGTATTTCTCTAATTCAGCAAAAAGACGAAAACAAACTATTCAAATTTACTGCTAAAAGCCGTACTGTTTGAGAAACCACAGAGTTTATTAATAAACTCTGTGGTTTCTCAAACAGTACGGCTTTTAGCGGTAAATTTGAATAATTTATTTCTCTAATTCCTCAAATTTGATTAAAAATAAAGATATTCTATAGACAAGGTGACTGATAAATTAATATCAATTTATTAGCTTGTTGGGATATACTGAACTGGCACTTCTACATCTGCAGTGCATTTTGTATGACTGAGATGCATAAATGTTTAGCTACTCACCTTTACAAAACCAAAATTATTTCTGTTACTGCACAAATACCTTCAAAAATGTTTGGCGTATTATTTTATAATCTGGGTCAGAATGATGCTACCTCACACAGCAAATACTAATTGTGTTGACTGGAGATGCTTTATAGATAGCAAACAACTCATTGTGAGTGGCACACCTGAAGAACTGTATAAACTCATATGACTCAGAACTATTTCATTAATGGAATTAACATTTTACTAATGGGCAGACTGTACCTTAGAGCTGCTGTTACCTTTTGTTTCACTTGGAATAAGATTAGATTTTCTTCTGTTGTCATAAAAAGTTAGCAGTGACACTATATTCTATATTACCGCCATGACAAATTCACCACAAGACCAAATCTCCACCACATACACTTTCCTATTTAACGCAGTTGTGACAGAACTATTTCTTTCTTTTCTGGTGAATTAAAATTAGTTTATTAGCTCAATGGCATTCACCCAACTGGTAGTCATCTGCAGTGCATACTGGATAACATTTAATAATTAAAAATGTTAGGAAAAGTCTAAGGAAAGATTTGTTAGACTTTTTTCTGAAACTAAGACCTCTTTTTATTGCCTCAGTGGATGCAGTTTCCACAGTAATTTTGCTGGGTCACAACAAAAATGATTAGAAACTTATGCACATGGAACATAATATATTGTTTACAGTTTGTAATCTTTCAGATTAATTTGCTTACAATGAAAGTTTACATTTTGTGACATAATCTACAAAGGTCCCTGAGACTGCTGGGTAACCCTATCATATACTTTGTCAAGGGTGATTACAACAGTTTTGCATTTCCCATAAAGCTGCCATTTTAAGCACACCTGATGATGAGATATAATAGCATGATTGCATGGCGATATCGTGAGACTGTATGAAGCAGCAATGAATGAAAGTGGAGATGTTCTTGAATACAACTTTTGTTACACTGACTGTTCCTATTTTTAACATTAAGTATCACTATATGCAAAGTATAGCTGCTTCAGAGATAGTACATTTTATAAGCAGGTGCATGTGGCTACACACAATGTATGTGGGACTGGGAGCTACCACTCTTCATTAACTGTTTATAGGATCATAGGTAAGTACTAGCTTAGCTGCTACTGTGACCGTAGCCAGTTTCCCTTCTAGTGCTCAAAATAACCTGTCCCATTTGGTTACAGATTGGTGTTAACCATCTCATGGTCAATAGTTATATATTATCCCTAATGAGAATAACTGGGATCAAACCACAGGTAATTTGAGGGGACTGATGCATGGGATAATGTATTTAGGAGCTGCCTCTGTCTATTAATAGTACAGGGACATTACTGGAGTAAATTTTCTGTTTCCTGTTCATAGATACAAGTTCCATTTGAATATGGGTAGGTATGAATTTCTTTTTGTCGTTTATGTGGGTGTGGAGTTTGTTCCAGAGCAGCGTTATCCTTTGTGAGATATACCTGTCCCTTCAAACCATTCTTTCAATGTTGTAGAAGAGGTTTGGATCCCTAGACCATGTATATCTGATGACATTTGTGCAGTTAATTCATCGGCATTGGCTCAGACGATGCTTTGTATGGCAGACACAGGTCACCTTTTTACAGTCTGTGGAATACCATGTATAGTGACAGGGATTTGAGTCAGTCCATCTAGGACATGTTGTTTAGGCCTAATATCCTATTAGTAAGGTATCTGTACATTGCAGTATTGCATGTGTCTAGATAGATACATGCCAAAGGGGGATTATATTCAATAACTGGCCTAATGAGAGCTGAGTAAAGGGAGATGATGACATTCCTAGACCCAGACACAATCCCTTTATTTATAAGCTGTGCAACATAGAAGGAGTTTCTTATGACAATGAACACATGCTGATTGAAAGTTAGGTCACTGGTCACATAAGTTCCCAGATCCCAAACAACCGGGTCGGTTCCTAAGGAATATTGCCAATGTGGTAGTCCTCTGGAGTAGATGACTCCCCAAATGATACAGTAATGCACTTTTTGGCATTTAGTTTCAGTTTATGATTTTAGCACCAGTTAATTGCTTGAAACAGACCTTCCTGTAGGATGGCTAAGTCACTTGGGGATTCAATGCCTGCTCCTAGTGTCAGTTTTGGCTTTTACTTCAGAAAATTCTTTATATTATTTATAACTTTAGAAGAATGAGATTTCCACCATATTGTAATCATCTTAACTTTTAGATTTCTATATTTGGATTACTTTGTATTAGGCAATTGCACTTTAGTTCCTACTCACATAACACATTTCATGATTGCCTACAAGTTGAGAGAACCTGTCTAAAATGTAATGTTTTTAATTAGAAATTGAGTCTTTATGAGTATGCAGAAATATATAATTTTGCTAGAAGCCTTCTTCTGTTCTTGCCATAATAGTAGGTTTTTAAGATGTGACTCTAACAGCATTTTGTATTTACATACTTTATATCATCTTTATTTCTTCCAATAAACATCTTTATTCAGTTATCACATATGACATAGGCAATCTTACATTTATATACATGAAAAACAAACAAGGCCAACACAACTTTAGTTGCAAACATTATACATCACAGGCTCCAATGAAACAACTGTAGGTCGCATAACAAAAAGAAGAAAAGCACAGCCAAATATAGGAAGTGCAATACCCAGAAAGGTAAGAACTCTATCATCAAACTAAATAAAAAAACTCAAAGGGCTAATTAATCTACTAAAGCAAAATGTGAATTAAAAGCAGCCTCCCAGTCTGACAACCACACGTCATTCTTCAGCTATGAGCAAAACCTTAAAGGGAATATGTAACAACATGCCGAACAGACTGAAAATGGAGCCACGTATACAAAATGGGAGAATATACCAAATTTACTGGCTGATACACTCATCTTCAATTTTTATCCTTCTTTCTCCCCCAGACACCTCCCCAGAAATTCCCCTAACCATAACCCACACTACTATCACTATGTAGCAGGTCCTCAATGTAATCTCCAAGGTCATTATTGCTGCATTGATTTGATCTGATAATATCCCAAGATGCTTGTGTGATAGAATGAAATATGACCTGTTAAGGCTTAGTAGAAGCACTATTCAATTATAGCCTCTAAACAGGCTTATACCAAGCAAATGGAGGACTGCAACTGCCATCCTCTGCAGAAGATTGGGCCTTCAATGGACCCAGGAATCTACCAACACATAAAACTGATAAGGTCACATGTAAGGCTGTGGGCAGACTTGTGATGGGCATGATAAATATCAACTTAGGAAACCTTCAGACATTAGATTCTACTCAGTATGGTTTCATCAAGGGCAGGTCATGCCTAGTCTACCTGGTAGACTTCCTCAGGAAGGTAAAAAAATAAATGAATGAAGGCACAATAAACCAGGTGTAAACCTCTGTGTCACCTGCTGGATAGCCAACTGGCTCAGAGATAGGACACAAGTCAGGACAGGTGAGCCTACCCCCACCAGCAGAATCTGCAATGGTTCAGTGCTTGCGCTACTTCATTTTGGCATCTACTTCTCTGAAGTCAAGTCTACCATCAAATTACTCTTGCTGACCAAGTTCATAGAAAATTGCAAACCAAGTGCAATTATAGTGTCCCCAAATATGCAAACATCCTCCAGGAAGGTGTGGCCCAGACTAATAACTGGTGCCATAGTCACAGTACAAAACTTAATGCCAAAAATGTGTAATAGTATCTTTTGAAAAGGTGGCCACCACTGAAAAATACTGCATTGATAATACAACTCTAAGAGTTGATCCTATGGTCATGGATTTGAGAATGCATGTAGACAGTGACTTGGTATTTGACCACCATGTATCTATTGTAGTAAGGAAATCATTCTCCATTGCTGAACATGTAAGCAAGGATATGACATCTAAGTCCAAAGATGCTATTTTTCCATTCTACTAAGCCCTCATTAGACCAGTCATTGAGAGTGATGGTCCTTTAAGTATGTACCTGACCAGGCATATGCAACAACTGGAGTGTCTCTGGAGGCTCCCTCAAAAAGAATAAAAGGAGCAGACAGCACGGCCTACTCAGACTGCCTCAAATCTTAAGAGTCTCTGTTAGTTTCAAAAAAATTACATCTATTAAATGCTGGACAAATCAGCATGATTTAAGACATTTCTTACCTGATAGTGCTACACAATAAAAACTCTCTCTTACTACTAATTCTTCAAAGCCTTTTTCTGTTAAAGATTTTTACTGAGTGTTCTCGTCTCTGTTCAACTCATTCCATTCACCCTCACTTCTCTCGGGCTCACTCGGCTCCCGTACGCTACCTCCATTCTTACCACCCCTGTTTTCATTAGATTAATACCCACAATTACTCCACTCACTAAAGCCTATTGTCCAGTTACAAACACTCTTGCCTCCATGCATACAATCAACACCACAGCCCAATCAGTTACTAAACTAGCTCCACCTTAAAACTTCACAATCTGCACAATACCACCCAGTCCACTTCCCCTAACATCTTGAACTCATACTGCACCATCCCACTAAAAATGTGCTACCATCTCCCTAACCTGTGTCTAACATTATATATCAGTCTCCTATTCTACATCACCTCCCCAAAGCATTCCCCAACCCCTTCAATAATTACACCCTTAACTCTTGCTCTACATCATGACAGCACCATAAATAGCTTTAGTAACATATCAGCCAGCCTAATTCAATATCACTTTATGTATTTCTCAACACTAAAAATCCTTTCAGAGACAATCAATAGTAAACCTACCTTCTACAAATATTCCACAAAAATAAAGCTACCAATACCTAAACATTATCTCTCCAAACAACACAACTGTCTCTGTGTGGGGACATCCACCCCAACCCAGGGCCCCCATCTACAGCTTCATCTGTTATAAGCCTAAACACTAAAAATATTCTCTAGGAACCTTAAACACACAGTATCTGTAACAAAACCACAAAATGTCCTGCTTGGTTAAGTCAATACACCCCAGATAGCCTGTCTTTCGGCTTTTCCCGGTTAGGGGTCGCCACAGTGGAACTTCGGTCCTCTAATGAATTGGCAGTAGAGTTTTAAGTGCTGGCTTGTCGGGCCTTAAGCACAACCTTCAGCGAAGGAATGCCCATTCATGCATGTCGACACACAGAAGACGCTCTAACTGAGAATCGAACGTGCAACGTCTAACTGTGAGGCGACAACGCTACCGCAGCACCACCACTGCAGTACACCCCAGATAGCCTAGTAATCAAAAAAACTTGGCTAAAACCCCATTTTCATGATGCTGAAATAACACCTCCAGGCTATAATATACTCATAACATGACAGAATCAACAAAAAGGTGGTGGAGTAGCCTTAATCTATCCCATCTCCATCACAATCTCACCTTTCCTTAAAGATATACACAACTTTTAACAATGCTGAAATTCTGTTTAGAACCCTACAAATTAATAAAACAAAACAACTATGAATTGTTGGTCTATACATACCTCCTGGGTAAAACAACTAAACTATGGAAGATATCCTCTCTTGGATGTCTAAAAACATCAGTAACAGGACTATAATTATGAGAGATATCAACATTAACTGGCAGGATCTGATGACTGACACCCCTACTAATAGCATAAACTTCTATGGTTATACCCACCTTGTTACCAGTGCCACCTGCATGCATGACAGCAATACCCTAGGTGCAACTCTTGACTGGATACTTGTTTCTAATCCAGGCAAATACTCTACTCCCCACAATCTACCCAATACTGTTAGTGACCACCTACCCATATTCATCTATAGATCCACACCACAAACTACAAGAACACACACATACAAAACTACCAGAATTATTAGAGACTTTGACCAGCTAAAGTTTAATGAAATCCTAAAACACACTGACTGGAACCCACTTAAAACACTACCAGCTGCAAAATAAAGCAAAAAAAAAAAAAATTAGTGAACTTAGATATAAAACACACTCTTCCAATCAACTGACAAACCACAAAAACAGCCCAAAACAATTTTGGAAACACATCTCAAACCTGCTTGGCCCAGGCGCTAAACAAACTCCATCACCATACCCTGACAAAACTCCCTCAGAGGTAGGCACCCTGTTTAACTCTCACTTTATAAACAGCATCAGAAAACTGTTAACAAATCCCACCTCCACAACTACGTTAAGCCCCATCCATCTCTGATCCACCTCTTTCCTTATCTCAAGATTCCTACACAAACAAAAAAAAAACCCTTCACATTCCCAACAACCCAGTACTACATGTTCTATCTCCTTTTCTCCTAAACCTGTCCCTACCTCTCTCTTTCAAAAACTACTTCAAAACTAAAACCATGCTCCCTCTTCTCTTACAACTTCCCCTGGAATACTTAAAACTTCCTGCATAATTCATAAGCATATCCTGTCAGTATCCTTATAAATCACTCTATAGTAGAGTTCATTGCCCCCAACCACTTGAAAAATGTACCATCACCCCTTTAAGATAAAGGGGGCAATTCCATTGAACTATCCAATTATCGACCAATCTCCATCCTGTCTCCTTTTTCCAAACTCCTGGAAAAATGCATATATAAGCAACTATTGTACCACCTCACCCAAAACAAACTAATTACCCCTACCCAACATGGTTTTCACCCATCACACAGCACCACCAGTGCCCTAATTTCCTTCATGGACACTGTGTCCAAATGGATTGAATCTGGTAATATCACTTCTGTCTTTCTACTATACTTTTCAAAGGCATTTGACACAGTGTCCCACAACAAACTTCTTCATCAGGTATCTATTATAGGCTGCAACCCACCATCCCTCCAATGGTTTGCAAGCTCCCTATCCAACTGCCAACATTGCCTCAAATGGCAAAATAAATTATCCCAGTTTCAAACCATCATAACTGGGGTGCTACAAGGGTCCATACTTGGACCCTTACTCTTCAATGTCTTCAACATCAACCTTCATACCTCAACATGCCTTAGCACCATTATCCAATACGCAGATGACACTACCATAATTTCCTCTTCTAGTAGCATACAACAACTCCAGGAACTCACCCAAGCCACCTTCACCTCAACAGAGACATGGTTGAGAGAAGCCCAGCTACTTTAAATTCCTAAAAAAACAAAAATCCTTCTTTTCTCAACAAAACCAATCTCACCTAACTTTAAAATATTCTTGCAGGATAACACAGAAATTGAAACAGTTCCCACAGCTAAGTTTCTAGGTGTAACCATAGATAACAAACTAACTTTTGAACACCACATCTGCAATAGTATTAAAAAAACACACACCAAACTAGGAACACTCTACAGACAAAAAACGTTCTTGGATAGCTCCAGCAGAAAAGCACTCACCAACACCTATTTTCTTCCCTCACTCTTATATGCAACCCCCTTATACACCATTTTATAATCTTCTCTTAAAAACAAGCTCAAGTCCTGTTACCATAAAACTGCCAAATTTCCACAGGTTACCCCTACCATTCTCACCACTGCCTGGTTCTGAAAGAACTAACATGGCTTGAACTCACAAAATACTTGAGCCTAGTACAGTTGTCCTCTGCACATAAAATTATATATATATATATATATATATATATATATATATATATATATATATATATACACCTGATAGCTGCCCAGCTCTCAAATTTGTCCTACATACTTACAAGAGCCCTTCGCTCTGAAAACAAACAAACAACTTCTTAACAGCCTACATTCCAAACAAAAGAGCTGGACAGTATCTATACTTTCATACTACTGCCAAGCTCTAGAACTCTCTGGCAACAAACATTACTACCATTGAGAGCTTTAACATCTTCAAGTACACTCTAAAAAAGCATTTTCAATATCATCAGACCTACCCCTGCTCTTTCCCTAATAGGTAAACTCTATTCACCCTCTAGGGGCATTCCTTTCTATCCCTAAAACAGGAATTTCATCTACTAACCACTAGCCTATTACCTTACTCCTACCTAATGTATATAAAAAAAGAGGTTGCAATCTTCCACTTTACTTTAATTTAGTACATTTTATTATTGTATCTACCTCTCTCTACTTACTTTGTATTTATTATTGCATTTACCTCTCTACTTATTTTGTGTTCAGTTATTATTAATGTGTGTTTAACACTTGTTTTTTATCTTGTTCATGTAAATTGTCTTAAATTTCAAATGTCATTTGGAACTTTTCTCCCCGGGCCTCTGCTGAAAATGGATTCCTGACCCAGATGGACTTTCCCAATAAACAAATGTTAATTAAATAAAATAAATAAATAAAAATTGATAGATGAACCGATTGCCTAGAGAACACAAACTTAGAAATAAATAAACAAATCTCCTTAAGTGTAAGAAACTGAGTATCTGAAATATACGTAAATAGGTATATATTCCTAGAGAAAGATTTTCTCTGAATCCATGTATGGCTGTGATTTTACTGTAAAGCATATAGCAAGCAAAAACTTTGAAGATGAGTTTACCACCAAAAATCTACATCTTCTACATTGTAAATCATTATGTTGCATAAATTCTTGAATAGTAGAAACATTTACATTGTTTAAGTTAGGCAAGAATCTGAAAACATACAAAGGAGAAACAATTATTATCAGATTACGATACATAACTTCAGAAAAATAAAAGAAAATGTTACATACCATTCAGGAGTTTCTTAAAGTATTCATCTAATGTTTATGAAAGAAAGAATAAATATAATATTCATAAATAATATTTTGTGAAGAAAATGTTACTAACATTTTAAGCTAAAATATTGATTTTAATTTTGCCAAATATTTCTTAACTGTATCTCCTGGGTTTTGGACACAGTAATTACTCTGCTCTCTCAAGGGAATTATCTGTTTTCATATATAATTAAATTTACAAAATGGTTGTCTTGTGATACACTTTCATAATAAAATAATTATTATTGTTAAATATAATAATTTCATATCTTTAGGAAAAGCAAAAATCACATTAAGAAACATGATATAATCGAATCATTGTTGTTAAAAGTGTAACTTTCAAATTAACTGAAAACATTTGCAGTCTTGACCCTTCAGAAATGCAACGCACCTTTAATTTAAAATATAAAAAAAAATCATCTTTCCTTGGTGGATAAAGTCTATTGCAGTCTAGACACCTTTTTAATATAACCTGTCCAAGACTAGTATACAGCAAGAAAAATAAGATTAGCCCTCACTCACTGAGCTCAAAGTAGCCCACAGGGCAGTCCGAAATATATCTATGTATCCACAATCACACACAGACAGGATCAAGTACACAGGCACACACACACACACACACACACACACACACACACACACACACACACAAACAGAAATACACACATTCAATGCTTAAAACACATATGAAACCATACACACCCCAAGACAAATTCACCACATGACCAAATCCACTACGCACAATTTCCTGTATGCTCTATAACAGAAAATATACTTCACTATAAAATGAAGGATATCACTGAATGTTCAGCAAAATCAGCAATGATCATTGTGAAAATGCTATCAGTAAAAGCAGGGTTGGGATATGTAACAGCAGTGCAGTGGAGTGTTCTGCCTCCCTCAACCAAAAACACCTACTATGAATGAAATCCAATAGGTTATTTACAAACAACAAAGGAGATGATCAAGCCACTTCAGTGTCAAAAAGAGATGAAGTCCTGACTAAGCCCCAAGTGACCTGAGTTTGATTAGCAGCTCAGGTGACTGATGGCAAGGATGGATGCGTGTTACCATCCCAGGATGGTTGAGCAGGTTAATGGGCACTTGTGGTTTTGATGCTTAGTGGAGGCTGAGGATGGCATATGGTAAGCATGCCTACAAGAGGGATTAAAAGGGCAGGTAATGGGCTGAGCTTCTGAAGATGAGTTGTAATATGCTGTACATTTCCATTGCACACATTCCGCCAGGCTAAATCATGGACATGCATATGGAGGATCTGAAATGAGTAGAGCATAAGCCATCACCCACAAACAGATGCACAGACAAGCTGAGCTGAGCCCCCAGATGTTTTATTCCATGACTGGCCTCAACAATAGAAACCAGACCAATGTCTGGGAGTGAGGGCCAGCAGCTGGTAGGATGGACAGGTACCAGGGTGACGGGTCTGTATTATGATGAGCAGTGGAGGAAGGGAGTCAAAAAAAAAAGTAGATGATCAAAAAGACACATTAGTAATTAGAACTGGTTACACATACATTACACACACACACATGCACGCACACACACACACACACACACACACACACACACACACACACACACACACACACACACACACACACACTAATGTGCATGCTAAAAAAATGCACACACTTTTATTTAATGATTTTAATGTTTAATCAGTTTCATTCCGTATATACACTTTGTGTTATTCTGAAAACTTGTTTGGCCTCTACTAACAATAACATCTATAACCTCTTTTCATATAGATATTAAAATGGAAGGAAAAAGTTTATACTTTTTTTAAAAGTGAGTTGGGTCTGTAAGATGATATATATTTTTTTCCCTGTTTAAAGACTATTTCTAAGTTGTTAGCTGTGTCTAAAAACATCCTTTAATAAAATAATCATATGGGAAGGTAACAGTTTACACATTTCATTTGTCAAACCAAGTTGTAATCCTGGTGACTTCCCATTTTTAATGGCATTTTAAATTAATTTATTGAAACTGATTCATTAATAAAATGTTTTTGCTCTTCTTTAAGTGTAATCTTAATGGGCCGGATTCACGAAGGCTTGCACGGAGTCTAAGAGTAGTGTAAGACTCCATGCAGCCTTCGCGATCCAGGAACAGCCCAAAGTCCGTGTAAGAGACAAGCTAAAACAGCTCTTACACGGAGTGGGCGTGGATAAGCTAATCACCTCACTTGCAGCCGAATAGCATGCAAATGATGATGATTAGCGATCCAGGAAGCTCAGAACTGCCCGTGTAAGAGCCGTTTTAGCTGCAGAAATGTACTCAGTTGACAACTGAGTACGTTCCTGAAAAAACTGCAATGGAGCTATGTCAGCTCCAAATAAAGGGTGCATATGTGTCAGGCAGCATGCCAATGGCCAAATATGTGGCCATTGGCAAAGTAACCTGATGCAAATATATTAAAAATATAATTTTTTTTTAGATTGCCGATGTTTAAACCAGCAGCCCAGCAAATGGGCTGTGCTGTATAAAACATAAAAACGAAGGTTTTAAACCCACAAATGTGGGTTTTATGCAATACATGGAATGTCAATGCAGGGACCAGCAGACCAAAACCAACATGGCCACCGTGTAGTGGTTGCTAAGGGGAAGCTGAGTCTAAGACATGTAACTAAGCATTAGTAGGCAATCTGATGCAAATGAGTGTTAGGATACTGAATTCCACTGTCACATAGCAAATGAGCACAGTCTGAGTAGTGTAAGAGTTACAGAAGGGGGAGGAACAGAGTAGGAGATAGGTGACATCACAGGGGGGAATGGTAGAAAGAAATGCAGTCCATTGGAGGTCAGAGTTACATGACAGATGTCAGACAGATATCATGGAAAGAGGTGTGCCACTAAATAAGCATGAGAAAGTCAAGAAATGGAAGGTGTACACTGTTGCCTACACCAAAGTTTCTTGCTGGATGTGTATGCGTATGTGTGCATGCCATGAAGCACGAGTAAGGCAGTGTGCGGGCGTGTAAGGCAGTGTGCGCGCGTGTAAGGCAGACTGAGCATGTGGGAGAGTGTTGGGAGATGTTTAACACCGTTTGCGCGGGTGTGCACGCGTTTTAATCCGAATAAGCAGATTCTGAACTGTGTAAGTATGTGTGCGTGCGTGTAAGCCACTGTGAGCGTGTTTCTGCTGGTTTACACATGGCTCCACCCTGAGGAAACAGAAAGGAAAAAGGAAGCAACAGATTTAGTAGGAAGCTAGCAGGGAATACTGCTGGAGCTAGCAGGTGAAAACAATTAGATGCAGGCAAGTACACAGGCAGAATAGTAGCCCAGCCCAGCACTTAAAACTCTGCAAACAGCAGTGCAGGATGTTTCTCTCAAGAGACACTGCAAGACAGGAGTTAAGTTATCAGAAGTGAAAACTGAAAAGCTGAACTCAGAGCAGAAATGTTAGGGGCTGCCATAGCTGTCATAATGAGACATAGGCGACTTGCTGAGGGTGGTGACAATGCAGATGCTGCCAGACAACCCACAGTGAGGAGACGGAGAAGAGTGTACAGGCCCAGGGTCACCTACCATGGGTTACATGAGCTGGAGATAGTAGAGCGCTATAGAGTGGACAGAGACCTCCTGCAGCAAATAGTGGAGCTGTGCAGGCCACGCCTCACACACAGAACCAACAGAGGGGAACCCATCCCAGTGGAAACCAAGGTATGTGTTGGCCTAAGAATACTAGCAACAGGTACCTTCCAGAGACCAACTGGTGATATGATGGGGATATCACAGGCATCAGCCTCCAGGGTACTGCACCAGTTCCTGGATGCCATGTCAGCACATGTCGGTGACCATGTATATTTCCCCAATGCCCGTGAGGTATTGGCCAGCAATATGCGTCTCTTCCAGCAAATAGCGGAATACCCTGAGGTAGTGGGTGCAATAGACTGCACGCACATACGCATCAAAGCACCAGCCGGTGAGCGGGGTAGGGCATACATCAACCGCAAGGGCTTCCCCTCCATCAACTGCCAGGTCGTGTGTGATGCCCAGGGCATAATAATGAATGTGTGTGCTGGCTGTCCTGGGAGCTACCACGATTCCACCATATGGCATTTGACGCAGTTGTACCAGACATTTGCCAATGGGGACATCCCGCATTGACACCTAGTGGGGGATGCAGGTTATGCACTGGAGCCGTGGCTGATGACACCCATCAGAAACGCACACACACCTGAACAGGAATGCCATAATGAGGCACACGCACAAACATGTAATGTAATAGAGCGTGTGTTTGGGCTGCTCAAGTCACGGTTCCGGTGTCTGGACACATCTGATGGAGCCTTGCAGTACACACCAACTACATGTACCCAAATTGTCATGGTATGTGCTATGCTACATAATATGATCTTGCGAAAACAGCTGCAGCAGGACCAGCATAGGGCCAGGCCAAACAGCCCCCCACCATTGCCAAGGCCATCACAGGCAGAGCGTGACTCAGAGGAGGAACAACCTGAGCCTGCCCCAGTAGGCAGAAGGAGGCGTGCCCAGTATGCCCTGGCCTTGGCAAAGAGGCAACGCATAGCACATACACTGGCTCAGTAGGAACCCTGGGAATGATACCCCTCTCTGACTCACTCATATAGTAACAGGGATGCCTAACATGACACAACCTGCTCTCAAACATGTACAGGGAAGTGTAATATGCGCATCCGACAGAGGCAGCCCTGCAGCACCACCTGAGGCATGAATGCTATGTGTTAAGTAATGTAACACCATGTACTATATGCACACCTGAGGACCCTGACTAACATCCTACCCTCACCAAGCATCATGCCACAACATGACAATGAGATGATCAAGTGCAATAATTGACTGAAGTATCGCAGTTAGTCAAAGGGGATCCAATGTGTGCCAGTCAGGGATGACATGCTGAGCATGACATGATGCACCACCTGCTAGGACTGGCGTGCATCTATCAGTGCAGGCCGTATGGATACTGGCAAAGGCTGTTGTTACCCACAGTGTGCCCTGAATAGGTAAGGCTCAAAACACAAACCTATCTCCATAGGTATCAGAAGGGATAAGAATAAGATAAGGGATAAGTCGAAACAGCAAGATGCATGCAGTCTAAACTCACCCAGTATGGAGAATGTTGATATCTGCGCTGTAACAGAAAACTGAGTCAAGGCTCACAACAGCACCCTAACACTACCAGGTTACACCTCATACTGTGCTCTACAGCCTCAAAACATGGAACAAGCTACAAAAGGAGGGTGACTAGCAAGAATTGTCAAGGATAACCACACCCCCATGTTGGTACCACAACAAAAAGCAGCATGGACTAGCCATGGTCAAGTAACAGTGGCTAAAACTGCCCCCCAGTTTATAGCCTGCTACAGACTACTGTCCCAACACCAGGAACTGCACCTGGCCTATGCTGGAATACATGAATATATCAAGTCCTCCAAACCACATTATATTGGGTGACTGAAAATACCCAGACATAGACTGGGAGCATTATACTAGCTCCAACAGTGTAGGACAAGAGTTCATAGAATCCATAAACCAAAAGGGCCAGGAACAACGTACCACTCCCACAAGAGGGGTAAGCATACTGGATGTGATAATCAGCAACATGGGTACTGGATGGCAAGATGAGAAGTGTATTGCTCACTGGTAAAACCAGACCATAGAGTAATCACACTGGATATACAAATCCTGACCACAGTCCCTGGCCAGAAAACCACAGTGGAAAACATGTGTTAAGCAATATTTGCACTCCTCCAAACTGATGTGGAATCCATTAAAGGTCCTGTGCAGGTGCAAAATATGGGCCACACCTCAGAACCTGTAATACAGCCATTCCATGAACACTGCCAGGAATGCTTGGATTATGCAATCCTAAATTAAAACAAGACACAATGCCATACACAGGCATCTGGCATGGTGGACACCAGCCATAACCAAACCATGCAAGAGAATGAGGAAGCTACTACATGATAGAGCAAACATAAACAATGAAGTAATCACTGATCAGTAGTATGGCAATAAAATCTGTCCACACATACAATCCACTAAGGCCAGCCACAACAAGTTGAATCTGTGAATCTTGAGGCAATGTTACACCTGCCCCAAGTACACAGACAACCCCCAACTCCACCCAAGAAATACAAATATATGTAAGAGATGCAACCATCTATCCAAACTGGAGGCTGAGCTCCCTCAACTCAGTGCCCCCAAAACTAGTCAGGAGGAGAAGGTAACCATACACACCACAAACACAGTCCCACATAGACCTATCACAACTGCAAACCAAACACATAAACACAGAAAAACATTCCCAGAGGCACAAATTACAAACACAGCACACCAACAGAGGCCTCTAAAGCAGACACCCAATCAAACAACCTCCAAACATAGTACATGCAACACATAGTACACAAAGCTGGTGTGCCAAACAGTCACAGGCCAGAAGGAGAAACAACATGCCTGATACAGTTGTAATAGGTGACTCCATAGTCAGACACACTGCTGTCCCACACACCAGACTGAACAAGGGAAAGGGTACAGTAAGCTGCCTGTAGGCTGCCACAATACGCCACATAACAGAAGTATGCAGGTCACTCCAAAGCAAGTGGAAATATGATGCAGTCATAGTCCATGCTGGTGTGAATGACCTGAGATGTACCTCCCTAGACTACATGAAAAGAGACATAGATGAGCTCTCTGATTATGTAGTCCAGGCTGGTATGACACTCACCGTTTGCAGCATCCTACCCTTTCCAAGACTAATGCCACAGTACAAACACGGAATGATCAGTCATAGCAAGTGGCACACTTACTGGTGTCATTCCAAGGGGATCCAATGTCTGTCTGCTTGGGATGTCATGCTTGACAAGCCACGCAGCTGTTCTTGGGATGGCTTGCACCTGTTACCCCTGGGCGTCTGAATATTGGATAAGGCCTTTGCCACCTCCATAGAGCCTTTTGTAGGCAAGGCTGAAAAGACTGTCCCACCACCCTAGAAAACATAAGTGGAAAGAAACATAAGGGAAATGCTGACCAATGCCAGATGTGTAAACCCCAATATGCATGCTCCCAAGGCCATCCCCAGTATGGAGAACATCGATATCTGTGCAGTGACAGAAACCTGCTGCAAGCCTCCTGACAGCACACCAGCACTACCAGGTTATACCACGTATCATGTGTCATGGCCCCAAAACCTGGAACAAAACATAAAAGGAGGGTGAGTATCCATATTCAGCACAGACACCCATACGTCCAGGTAACTGACAATGCACAAGGCATTGGAGTCCACCCATGTGCAACTAACTGTAGGCAAGACTGCTGTACAGTCTGTAGCATGCTACAGACTACACTCTCATACACAGGAACCCCACCCAGCCGTCCTGAAGACACTGGACAGTATGAATGTCCCACCAAATACCAAACAAGGTACCACAAATTACCACATAGGTGGTAAACCATTATGTATGGAAGGAGTAACCAGGGACCTAGGGACACAAGTGGACAATAACCTGTTATGTGACACCCACATTGCCAATGTGGCTAGGAAGATTGTCTACATTTGACACCGTATCAGGAAATGAATCACATCTACGTCAACAGAGGTCATTGTGCCCCTATACTGTTCTCTAATCACACCCATAATCTAGTACAATGCCTCATATGGGATGTGCCTTACCTGACACCTGCAGCAGTTAGAAAGACCTCAAAGGTACCTCACCAAGAGGATAAAGGGTCTCAAATATTTGTCATATGCTGCCTGGCTGTAGACACCCCAGCTGAATGCAGTCACATACTGCCTACACAGAGGCATTGCATGCCTGTTGTAGAAGGCCATGCCCAACACAGGAGTAATGGACATGCTCAACCCCAGAAAACTCAAATCCATCGGAGCTGTGAGAGTGAGAGATGTCAACCTCAACAAATAATGAAATAGGATGTGCTGGTGGGACAGATACATAATCCAGAGGCTCTCCACACCCTGGACCAGATTCCCACTCCATGTTAGGCAGAGCCCCTCACTGACACTCTTCAACAGGAATCTTGCCAAGTGGATGGATGATTGTAGAGTTACACTGGGGGTCTTCACTGTGTCATGTCCAGACAAAGGCACAGAAAAGCAAATCATAAATGGCCATAATATTCACATAGCAAGGGCTGGCAAAAGCCACACAAACTCTGGCTAGGCTAACAAATGCCCTAGGGTGGATAGCCTAGTATGAACCTATGAACCTATGAAGATACAAATTGTACAGGACACTAAGGATAATCCCAAGGCTTTCACAACTGATGGTAGGAACCATGTTGGGAATTCACAGATATGCTCTGAATCACACAAATATCACAAACACACACACATATTGCCAACATACATCCTGACAGGTGCAGTGCAAACCCCCCCCCAGAATGCAGAATATCTATCCCAGCAGACTGCTGGCCCCCTGACATTGCAGATGCTGAGGTAACAGCCAACATCTACAAAGCAAAACACACAGCAGCAATGGTATGAGATGGTGTCCTGGGCTTAGTGCAACATGGACTCCAAGATGAATGGAATGCCAAACCACACTACTGCTCAATGTCAGCCTTACCACAGAATATCTACCCAAAGAGCAGTGTACAACAACAGTGGTCCTTCTCAACAAAGGTGTTGCCTGAATGGATACTGAAAACTACTACCCCAGAATCCTGAGAAGCTCGGTCTGCACAGCTATGGAAAGGATCAGCATGTACCACAGACATAAAGATATTGGGGACCTACTGACACTGGACCCTACCCAGTGTGGCTTTCTTAAGTGCAAATCCTGCCCCTAAACATGTTTGACTCAATTGAAACAGTCATTAAGGTCATTGATGAGGGCAATATGGTCCACACAGCGTAGCTGGACCTTGCAAAGGCTTCTATACAATACCCTACATGTTCATTATAGATAAGCTCACCAGCTTAAATATAAACCCCTATGTCAGGAGAGGGGTTGCAAACCAGACCAAGGACAGAACAGACATGGTCAGACATGCTGCAGCCATGTCAGACTACAAACCAGATATAACTGGCATCCCACAAGGCTTGGTCCTGGGATCTCCCTCGTCTGGTATATATGTCCCATAGGTACAGGCAAACATGGAAGGACTGTGTCCGAACATGTTTGCAGAGGACTACAAACTGCTCACCATATATGATCCACTAGCTGACACAAGCATCCCACAAAAGGGCCACATAGAAACAGACAACTGGTGCCATAGCCATGTCAGCAAGCTAATTGCAGAAACGTGTATAGTCAACCCCCGTGGATATACAGTAAGTGCCCACCAATTACCGCATAGGTGTTAACCCATTATGTAGTTAACATGTAATGAGAGACCTGGGGACACAAGGTGATAGATATCCTGCATTGGACAAACATGTGCCGTAGTGTTTACAGAAACACACCATATACCCACCTAATCATGAAGGTTGTCAGATCTAGATAAGGGGAGGTCATTGTGGCTCTGCAGTCATCCTTCATCAGCGGTACAATTGACTACAATAGCCCCTGTGGGATGTACCTCAGCAGACACCTCCATCAACCGTAAATTCCCCAACAGTACCTCACCAGGAGTATCAAAGAGCTAGCACAGATGCCATGTGTTGCTGGTATCAATAAACATGCTGCACCTTGTACAATCTGAATGGCAGTGAGCTATGCACATGAGAGACCTGAACCCCAGCACTGACTTACATAGGACAAGCTGTACTGCATGATCCATAACACAGAAGCCACCCCACCCATGAGTGAACCCCAGTACAGGCTACCCATAGAGTCACTTATCAATCTTCCTCAATAGGAATCTTGATGAGTGGATGGGAGATGGTAGCTTTATCCTGGGTATCACTGTCATGTCACAGGTAGATAGAGGCACAGTATACTAACCATGACATATGTCATGGCAAACTCCACTTACAATGTGTGTTGAAGGACAAACACACTCTCCAACTAGCATTAGACATGGACTAGGGCACATCGCTAGTGTTTGCAAATGTACACCTATGTTGTGGAATACACTACCAATGTTGGACAAGCCTGGTTTAAGTAGTTCATATCTGAACAGAATGCAACATGGTCAGATGTACACAACTGGCCCCTAACCAGGCTGTTGTGCCCACTATCGAAATGTAAAGCAGTGATAGCACTAAAGCCCAGGATACTGTCCACCACAGTCAAAGTACTACCAGTACACTATACAGTACTACAGTGTTAGGTCAGTGTGAAAGGATGTTGACAACTGTATGCAAAGTATCCCATGCAAACACTGCAGGCACAGTATAATCCTGTTGTGTTCACACACAAAGCAGTTGTACAGTAGCTACACAACATGACACACAACACACAACCATAACCGGGTGATATTTGTTGAAGTTCACACTCATCCACAAATGTGGTGGGCTGCAGAGTCCAACATATGGAATGCTCACACTGGGCATGCTCACACACTTTGATAAATGAGACATATGTCAGACAACATGCCATGGGAAGGCTGAACTGGGCATGCTCACACACTTAGGCCAAATCTCAGTTTAGCAGTTGGACACACATATCTGGTATTTTTATGTGTTATTCCAGGAACCAACCACATTACAGCAGTCTGCCCAGTGCACACAGTTAAATGACTACAGAGACATACGTGATATAGTGGATTCCTCCCATATGCAAACATCTTCCACAGATGCACAAGTTGTTCATACAAACAGGGAATGCTATGGCAATAAAGATGTGCAAACAGTCTATCAGCAACAAATAATGTGCATTTGACAATTAAACATATGGGTGTAGAGGTCAACACTAGGCTGTTTGCCCTAGGGAATGACAGTTTAGCCAGAGTGTGCTTGGTGTCTGCCTCCCCACAGGATGCACATTCCCCTTTCTAAACACCGATGATGTCAGCACCCTATAAGTACAGCAGGAGAAAAGAAGCTTCCCTGTAATGCGAATAGCGCGCTCTGCTAATGCGTCTGTCACAAGTGTCATAACATAGTTAGGTAGGGGTTTGAATCCTGCAAATGCTCTGTGTGTGTGTGAGTGGGGTTAGTGTGTGTGTAAGTCTGTGGGAAAGAAATGTCCCGTTTGGCAACTGGGAAACACACTATAGGATGCACATTCCCCTTTCTAAACACTGATGATGTCAGCACTCTATAAGTATAGCAGGAGAAAGGAAACCTCCCAGGAATGCGAGCAGTGTGCTCTGCTAATGCATCTGTCTCAAGTGTCATAACATAGTTAGGTAGGAGTTTGAATCCTGCGAATGGCAAGTGCGTGTGTTAGTCTGAGGGGGGTTAGTGTGTGTGAGGAAAATGTCCGTTTTGGCAACTAGGAGAACAGACTACAGGATGTACATTCCCCTTTCTAAACACTGATGATGTCAGCACTCTATAAGTATAGCAGGAGAAGAGAAACCTCCCAGTAATGCGAATAGCGCACTCTGCTAATGCATCCGTCTCAAGTGCCATAACATGGTTCGATAGGGGTTTGAATCCTGCGAATAGCAAGTGTGTATGTTTGTCTAAGGGGGGGTTAGTGTGTGTGTGAGGGAAATGTCCCTTTTGGCAACTAGGAGAACAGACTACAGGATGCATATTCCCCTTTCTAAACACTGATGATGTCAGCACTCTATAAGTATAGCAGGAGAAGGGAAACTTTCCAGTAATGCGAATAGCACGCTCCGCTAATGCGTCCGTTTCAAGTATCATAACATAGTTAGATAGGGGTTTGAATCCTGCGAATGATAAGTGTGTGTGTTTGTCTGAGGGTGGTTAGTGTGTGTGAGGGAAATGTCCCTTTTGGCAACTAGGAGAACAGACTACAGGATGCACATTTCCCTTTCTAAACACTGATGATGTCAGCACCCTATAAGTACAGCAAGAGAAGGCAAACCTCTCAGTAATGCAAATAGCAAACTCTGCTAATGTGTCCGTCTCGAGTGTCATAACTTAGTCAGATAGGGGTTTGAATCCTGCGAATGGCAAGTGTGTGTTTTTGGCTGAGGGGGGTTAGTGTGTGTGAGGACAATGTCCCTTTTGGCAACTAGGTGAACAGACTACAGGATGCACATTTCCCTTTCTAAACACTGATGATGTCAGCACCCTATAAGTACAGCAAGAGAAAAGAAACCTCCCAGTAATGCAAATAGCACACTCTGCTAATGTGTCCGTCTTGAGTGTCATAACTTAGTCAGATAGGGGTTTGAATCCTGAAATTGGCAAGTGTGTGCTTTTGGATGAGGGGGGTTAGTGTGTGTGAGGACAATGTCCCTTTTGGCAACTAGGTGAACAGACTACAGGATGCACATTCCCCTTTCTAAACACTGTTCAGCTGAATGCCATGGCTCTGGCACAAGTTGTCTGTTTCTATGATGCCCCTTTGGAAGATGCTTGTGTCGGCTGGAGAGTCGATTATGGTGGCCAGTTCGCAGTCATCTGCATATTTGGTCAGCCACAGTCCGTCCGTGTTGGCCTGTACCTCCAATAAATATATACCAAACAAGAGAGGTCCCAGGACTGAGCCTTGTGGGACACAACTCGTAACTGGTTTGGAGTCTGGTATGGCTCCAGCAATTCTAACCATGTGGGTTCTGTCCTTGAGCCACTGTGAAATCCATCTAGTGACATAGGGGCTTATATGTAAGCTGGTGAGCTTCTCTAGAATGCCCAAGTGGGGTATTGTTGTGACGGCTTTTGCAAGGTCCAGGTAGGCTGTGTGAACCACCTTCCCCTCGTCAAAGGCCTTGGTGACTGTTTCAAAGAAATCAACCAGGTTAAACCTGGTAGTGCTGGTGTGCTCTCAGTAGCCCTGAACCAGGCATCTGTTACTGCACAGATATCGATGTTCTCCATGCCAAGGAGTGTTTTGGGTGCATGCATCTGGAGGTTTAGACTTCTGGCGTTGGGTAGCATTACTCTTAGTTTCTCATCCCTTGTGATACCTATGAAGGTGGGTTTGTCATTTGAGCCTTGCCTAACATAGGCACTATGGGGGTAGCAAGAGCCTTTGCCAATATCTGAAAGCCCGGGGTGACAGGTGCAGGCCATCCCTAGCAAGCAGGTAGTTCAACAGAAGATGAATATGTGAAGGTGTAGTGCCTGTGATTAGTTAGCAGTAGCATATATGACTGCTCACGTGGACACATGCCAGGTAAGTCATATGCACTGTGTCACAGGCAATGTACATGTGAACAGGACAAACAGTGACATCCTGTCCAGTGGGACATGGACATACATATAGTACGCTATGCAGATGGCACTAGGAGTCCACAGAAGCTCTATAACTATGCATTGCAGGTGTGATCAGTATTCCAGGGTAATTGCAAGCAAACATGCATGCAAACAAAGCTACAGTAAACAGGGCTGCATGTAGTCCATTGTACAACAAACAAGCTGTACCAGTTCCAGTAGGTAACACTGCAAATATGCAGGCACTATGCACATGTACATGGAAATACACGGGTCAGAGGTCTAGGGTCCAGTCTCAGTGCACACAAGTGTACAGACCATGTACTGTCAGGATGTACAATAACTGGATGGAAACCCATGTGCTCATACCTGCAGTAATACACATGTCAAATAACAGACACTGAGCCTTCACTCAGTGGTTCCATACTTAGTAGGATGTATGCTACCTGGCCTGCCACCACAGAATCCCTGACATACATGGGGACTCTCCCTCCTGTGACAGTTAGTTTTGTGTGTTGGGGCTGTCTAGCATGGTATGAGATGTGAGCATGCAGTGCTAGGGTGCTCCTGTGTGTCCTGTACCAGTCGTGTAGTACTGCACACATATCAACATCCTCAAACATCTGCATTGCAGAGTCCAGTGTGGGCAACATGCCACTTGCAATTTACATGTCCATCATTGCATATTACTACATTCATTACCTTATCCCCTGTGCTACCTATGTATGTAGCCTTCTGTTGACATCATTACCACCAGTATGCCAACATGTGCAGATGATACACTATGGTACTTACCATGGGTGTAGACAACAGGACATGACAATCACACACTTACTGCATCAGGCATGCTGTGATATACCCACAATTAATTCAGCACACAGTACTGTTAACAACATGATACTATTACTACACATCTATGTGGTCACCCTGTGCATCAGCAACATGTTAACCTGTACCTGCACAGTTGTTACAGATTGCAGGAGGTGGCACAGTTTCATCATATGCACAGGGTGTGAACTTGGTATGCCTGAGTCAGTCACCGATACCACCAATTGACATGTATGTGTATGTGTGTTGGTGAGGGACAGCAGTAGAAGGTGGGGCAATGTTGATGCAGTGTGTGCGTGTATGCGGTAGCCCTAGGTGTTGTCAATTAGCATGTGTGTATGGATGCACACAGTTCCACCTCATGGCTGCCATATACTGGTGTTTGTGGACAGCCACAGACTGTACCTGCCTGGTCATACAGATCAGTGTCTCTGGCCACGGACACGGTACCTGTGCCTTGCAGGGGTGCTACGGACCATATCCAGTACCAACCCAGACTGAGTACTGTCATCAGAAGCAGGTGTTCATTGACTGGACACAGATCCCTGTCGGGCCTGGCCAGAGCAACGTGCACATGGTCTCCTGGGGTGGTCTGATGACAGCACAGACCCAGCATTGCTGGGGCTGCTGCTGGCACTATGGGGGCGGCCGCGGCCCTGTTGTCGTCCGCGATGACTGCCAGCTGCTGCTGTTGCTGGTATACAGCCACGTCGATGCCTCAACCGCCCACCATCGCCCTGGCTCATGGACATGTAGTTGTGGAACCGGTCTAATATGTCCCCACAACGTCTGTCTATGACATCGGTGAAATTACGGATGGCGGCCGCAATGTCACGCATACTGTCAGTCATGGCTGTGAGACATGCTGTCAGCTCCCTCAGACCCTGTCTGGTGTACCGTTCCATATGTGACTATGCCTGCATGACAGCCGGAAACATAGCTGAGGTTGTAAGACCTCTGTGGGCACATCTGACAGGTGCAGTACGCCCACGGATGCTCCCACAAGAACCCCTGGACATCTGTCTGTGTGATACCATCTCTGGGCCATGCCCATGGCTGCTGTGTGGGGAGGCATGTGCCACAGATACCACATTACCCTGGTCAATTCCCACTGTATGCTGTCCATCACCTAGGGACATTGGTGACAAAGGGTGTATTGGCAGGATAACTGTGCGCATTGATGGGGTCGACAGCTGTGTACTGTCAATCGGCTGACCAATGGCAGACCCTGGCATACTTTCCTGTGCCATTACACAGATGTCATCATTATCAGTACCCACGGCACCTGATTCAGGTTCCCTGCTACATGACACCAGAGCAGCAACAGAACCTGTGGGAGGGAAACAGGAAACACAGTTTACAATGTCTACACATTACCAGTGATGCACACATGCACACATGCATAGGTGCACACATGCACACATGCACACATGCACAGGTGCACACGTGCACATATGCACAGGTGCACACGTGCACACATGCACAGGTGCACACATGCACATGCATGCACAGGTGCACATGCACACGTGCACACGTGCACACATGCACAGGTGCACACATGCACACATGCACACATGCACAGGTGCACACATTCACACATGCACACAGTTTCACACAATTGTACAGTACTCAGTATGCGTGATATCAACACATAGACACAGACACACCTACATGCATACAAAGAGCACTACTAAGTGAGCCAAATAGTACTATTACTATCAACACTATTACAGGAATTGTTAATACACACTCACCAGCATGGATAGGCTGCATTGCTGTTATACCAGAGGGTCCTGCAGACGTGAAGAAACTGATGTCAGTGGGCACAACTGTGCCATTGTTACTGAGTATGATACAGGTCAGTAGTACAACAGTCGCCTTTCACAGGTCAGCTGCTAATATTGAGGATATCACACTTGCACATTAAACACTATGGTGACAGCTACAAACCAAGGACACACCTCACACATGCATTAACTACCAGTGTACACAACAGTCAACTGTACATATGGCATATTACCTGCACGTTCACTGTCTTGCTGCTGCGTGGGTCCAGCCTCCATCATAATGCATGTCTGCTGCTGTTGTTGTTGCTGGCGGACTGGAGCCACTACACTCATGAGTAGTCCCTCCAGTCTGGTGAGTGGGGGATGTGTAGCCACCCCACCACCTGTGGCGACCTGTTGCCTGTGGATATCCGACGCACGCTAATGGACATGTCTGATTAAATCACTGCAGTGATGTCGTACCTGCTCATATGTCCTATTATGCGTGCCTATGTCATTTACCCGACGGACAAGGTCTTGCCACAGTGCAGCCCTCTCCTGCTGATTCTGGCTGGTTCGGAAAAGAGTATTGCATAATCCCACCAGGCTCTGGTGTATCTCCTCATCCTCAGCTGTGGAGTAGGTGGGATTCCGCTGGTGGGCCATGTACCTGAGAAAGAAAATAACCTGGTATCAGCAATATATGTCAGCAGAATTTGGCACACATACTACACATGCTACTCGACTGTTATGATACAACATTTCTCACATATGTAGCATCTGTCTGTCTATTGGTGGATACACATGTAGATGGCCAGGTATCAGTGCTCAGCCAGCAACTGTGCAACAGTACCTGGCACACTCCATACGACATACTACCAAACCCCAGCAGTCAGAACACTGATTCAGGTCAAGAGCACCTCCTCACTCTGGGGATTTGTATCTAGGTACTGTATGGCCTACATCATCAACTACTGTGAGCTGACCACACACTGATTGCCCTGGATATACATATCCCACCTCCACCACCAGCACAAACGACTATAGTGCATAACATTACAGATACAAACTTTACACTTTGTAACAGTGACATGGTATCCTTTCAGCCCACTGCGCCAGTGGCAGATACAACCCACAATGCTGACCCCTACACAATTGCTTTCTACAGACATCTCCGAGAATGCATAGATCATGCAATCCCATATATGACCAAGACACTCTCCACAAAGGGACAGCATCCTGTCTGGTGGACCCCAGCCATAGACAGATTGTATTACAGAAGATGGAAGCTACTGCAAGACAGAGCATAATTCCATAAAGGGAGGGCATGTCTGAGCAGCACTAGTAAGGATCTATTTTCCATCATACAAAATCCATGGGCAACTTTGAGAGGGAAATCAAGAGGGACACTACAGATAACCAGAAGGCCTTCTTCAGTTATGTTAGCAAACTGGTCAGGATCCATCCTCTATGCCCATAGTTAGTACACAACAACAAATATTTCACTGACACCACAGATATCGACAACATTGTGGCAGACAGGTTCAGTGCAGGTGTCACCCCGCCCTCTCCCCCAAAATAAGACATAGTTATCCCAGCTGACTGTAACCTCCCTGTCATCACAGTTGTCCAGGTGAGAGCCACCCTCAGGACAGCAGAATACACAACATGAATGGGACCTGATGGTATCCCCAGTTGCATGCTACATAAACTCTGACAGGAGCTAAACACACATATAGAAGTGCTATGTAACACTAGCCTGACTACAGGATATGTACCTGTACACTGGCACAGCAGCAGTGGTTCCACTCCACGAAGGAGGCACCTCAACATACCAATACAATACAACACAATACATTACATTACAATACAATACTATACAATATGCTATTGCCCCTGGGACTACAGCAGCGTACTGTTCTGCTACCCTGACCATTGTGACACATGTGGTGTGATGGTACCTGCTGCTGTCACACAGTTGCACAGGGTGACTCATATGGCATATTACCTATCTGACTAACATTCAGCAGGGGTATGTGTGACATGTACTCATGGGTAGTCTTGCTTCTTAACACTGTGTGGTTTATTGCAGGGTATGTCTTATCTGTGGGTAGGAACTCTTACCTCCACATGTGCACTCTATTGCAGTGGCACGGACGACACACAGCAGACATTTAGGTTGTGGATGGTGTGAGGAGTTACTATGGTTGTTGGACATCTGTCATGGGTGTGACTTACATATGTAAATCTGGGAGTGGTAACCTCTATGTGGGTAGCATATGTGTACTCTGTGGTGTTGTCAGTCACTGTGCATTGGTAATGTGTTTGAGTGCATTGCCACAGTGTTGTACATGTCACTGTGTCCTTCTCCATATCTGTAGCTGTCATGTGAGGTCCATACCATGGCATCCATTATGTGGTGTGGAGGGGTACACCGACCTACATGTCCATAGCTGACACACCATGTCCGCTGACACATACCATGTGCAGGTATTCCAGGGATAGTGTGCCACTGTGAATATCATTGGGGCCACTATTGTACACATTTATGACCCTGTTCACCCCTGACACATGCAGTGGTGGGCAGCCAATCACATATCTGGTGGTTACTGGTGTTCACTCCATGCCTTTGTCACCAGGCACCTGTTGCAATACATCTGTACACATGTGCCTCACTCAGAATTTATATACATCTCTCTCTCTCTCTCTATATATATATATATATATATATATATATATATATATATGTATATAGATATATCTATATGTGTGTATATATATATATATATATATATATATATATATATATATATATATATATATGTCCGTATACATACACACATATATATATTGATGTACATATATTGCTATAGATGTGGAGGGGGGAGGCACAGAGGGCGTGTGAGTGACAGAGGGGGTGGGACAGGCTGTGTTGCAGGTCGTCATATACAGTCATACCTGTAGGTAGTCAGATCAGTCTGTCTATGTATATGTTTCTACATATATCTATATCTGTATGTGTACATTACATAGATATGTTTGTACAATATTCTATCTACATCTGTTTATGTATTCCTACATCTCTCTCTCTATGTATGTATACATATATGCATATCATATATATATATATATATATATATATATATATATATATATATATATATATATACACACATACATATGTTGACATACATACGTATCCATATGTTAGACAGGTATATCAACATATTTGTCTACCATACTGTATACACACACTAACATACTGCTAAACATACATAACAGTGAAACCTACTTTGTACATGGCACTACAACCTACAATCAACCAACATTGATATGTGCACATAGATGCTCTCACATACAAATGTATGTACAGCCTTCACTGATAGTTGCTGTATGTCCCCTGCCCTTTACACATCTTCATATACATATGGATACAGACCAATGACACATATGGAGGGTTCACAGTATGTAGACCTTTATAGTATTACTTTACATTACCTGTGTTTGTCACAGCTGCTTGTGTTGCCGTCTGGTTCTCTGTCCTGCTGCTCCACTTCCCAGTTGTCAGCTTTCAGGTAGCTGTTGCTGAACAATTTGTGTGTGTCTGCTTAATTGCAGTTTTCTCTGTCTCTGTCTCTGTCTCTCTCTCTCTCTCTCTCTCTCTCTGTCTGTCTCTCACGTCCTTCTCAGGGTGCAATGAAAGTATTGCATGTGTGGACTGGGAGTACAGCATACTTTTGTAGGTATCTGCATATGCCCATGTGATGGCCTCTGCACCAATTGTTAGCCAGCATTTGCTAATTGCATGCAGCCAGTTGTGTACTGATTGCAGTTCTCACTGTGATTTCAGAACAGTGCTATAAAAAGTATGTGAGATAGGCGTAGCCCTTTCAGATTTTAAGGGCAGGGACCATGCTGTTATGCTGTGGACAATGTTTTATGAGTGTAAAGGTTGGTATCTCTCTCATATTTCCAGGTGTGTTGTAGATTAACATTCCTCCATTCATTTCTCCAGTTTCCTGTACTAACTGTGTATGTACACTGACACCTACAACTACTACTACTGTTAATGTGTGTGTGTGTGTGTGCTTTCCTTTCACTTTTGCTTGCACTTTGTTGCTAAGGCTTCAATAGTTGCCCTTTACAGTCACTACTTGTATGCCTGCTAGGTGTCTTGACTGTAGTGTGCTGCTGTAGCTTTCCTATTTTCCATGTACATTCACACCTTGGAATGCTTGCTATATCTGCTAGGGTGTTACAGCATGCAGTGTGGTCTGGCCATGGTGTGGGCCTTGACATCTATTAGGGCATTTGAGTATGCTGCTGAGCAGGCCCCAGAGACTTTCAGGTTCATCTGTTATGTGCCTCATGGAATGGTACATATCAGTGGGGTACACCCATTAAAATGTCTGGTATGCTGCAGTTGTGACTGTGGGTTAGCATGAGCATATGTATTACTACACTTTTTCTGCCATGCAAGTGATGAATACTTTCAGGACTCCATAGTTACCATTGCATGTGTTACACCTTTCTGCCTACTGTTTGTACATTTCACATGGGGTCTGTGGGGCATCCCTGTAAGTCATTCACTGTTGCCATGTCTAGGCTCTTAACTATTCAAATATGGTGGTGTCAGACACGTCATGTGTACAGATATTTGCAGGTTGTCCACATTTCTGCCTCATATTTTGGTCAATATCTCATGCACACCTTTTTCTGGCAAGTCACTCTGGGCTCAAGTCAGAATATGGTGACAAACATTCAAGTTTCAGACTGCATACCCTTCCAAACATCCCACAAAGTGCAGACCCTGTTACTCTCTGAACTGTCTGCGTTTGTTGTAACATTATTTGTAATGTGTCCCTGGTTTTGGGCCTTTGCTCCACATATTTTATTACTTGGTCCAGATGTGTTCCTGTAAGAGGTTGTGGGGTATGGGCAGTGCTTATCCTGCTGTGAGTATGTGTGTGGCTTGCAAGGTGCTATAGTGACATTATTACCTACTAGCTTCCAACTAGCATGGCTGTTTCTGTTCACACACTACTATTAAGGAAATCCACTAGTTTTGATAGTAATTCTAAATGGAATGCTTTGTGTACTACACATCTATATTCCCTTTACATTCATTCCTACTATTACATGATATATTTATTTTAGCACAATGCTCTTGTGTAAGAGTCATGGCTTAGTGGTAAGTCATGCAGACTACTGTTTCCAAGGTCCTGGGTTCGGGACTCACAGTGGGATTTTATTTTGCTTTTGAACTGAGTACAGGACCTGTCAATCAAAGTGACTAAGGCACTTTTAAGCAGTTGTAACCGGGTTAGTGCTGGTTTGCGCGGAGCTCACGCATGCGCACTGGCGGTTAGCTCCGCGCACACAAGCGCACACCCGATTACAACCGCTTAAACACCCGCGCTATTTTCTTTGAAAGAAAAGAAAATGGGGAGACAGGAAAGTGGTGAAAAAGGGGTCACAAAGAGGGTAAGACAGTAGGGAAACAAGCTTGGGATGTGCAGGAGGGATGTAGGTAAGGCCCATAGCTGCCCATTTCTTCATCAGCAACAGCTGTGCATATGTATGTAATTTGGTGTGACATTTGAAACCTTCCACCCCTGAGAGAGGTGTCAGGACAACAATAATACTTGTTGTACAGCCAATTGTAATTGATAGGTTCCATGTCCAGTAGACATGTGTGCGGAATGGGCAGCTATGTATGGGGCGTAATTTTTTTGTGGGTACAGAGTGCCCTTTTTTTTTTCAGGTGAGAGCGGTATGTCAGGTGAAGGAAGTCAGTACAGCTGGGGAGGTAGGTTGGGTAGGTAAACAGACAAGACAAACAAGACGCATACAGGGGCGGTGTATGACATGTGTGGGGGGGGTTACACAATTGACGGGGACGGTGGTATGGATATCCAGAGCCCATGAGCCCACAGATGGCAACAGTGGAACTGATATCCCCACCCATAGGCAGTTGCCACTGTTCCTTCACTGCCCAGGACGGGGCTGTGCTGGGGGCTGTGTAGGTGGGGCAATAGGCATGCCCGTTAGTTGTGCCACCCGTGCCTCGAGCTGGCGTAGGGGCTCGAGAACAGAGTCCCGAATCTCCCTACGCACCACAGTCCGGACGCTACGGAGGGTGAGTGGTAGTTCTACTCCAGCCACACTTGCAGAGGGGGGGGCGAGCCCCATCCCCTGCAGCGCTTCCACCTGCAGGTGGCACAGGGCCACTGGAGGAGGGTTCGGACTCGGCACTAGTGCCAGGTGCACTCGCCAGCTGAGGTGGGAGAGGTGGGTCCGCTGGAACCCGCCTTCCCTGTCGTACTATGTTTTGCATTATGTCATGACAGTTTGGGTTAGTGACATATAATACCATTCACAATTAGTTGTAACAGCATGCATTAGTATTCCCATTAACCAAACACCCAGATATTCACACCACTGAACAGCATGCATAACACATGCATAATTTGAACAGAAATACACAGTCCAACAACATGCAGGGTTAATTGATGGCAACAGGCCATCAGGTGTGGATGTATGAACAGGGCAGATGCATCAACAGACATGCAAATATATATGACCCAACAGGACAAATGTCCAGGGGTGTTAATTGTGATTGCACATACCATTTTCACGTGGAATGGGTTATATGTGGTTATAGGGTGGGGTGAAGAAAGTAATATTAACACCTTCGAATAACAATACATATGCTGTACATTTCTAATAGCTACAGTTATATACACACTACTGTTCTAACTACAGTTTCCTATATGATAACTATTTCAACTTGGTGATAGGACTGTTACTGCAACATCAATATACATTTTATGGTTCTTCATACACATTCATATCTAGCTTTGTTCAGCTACATCATCCTGCTACATTTGCTTTATATAGCTGTAGACAAGTGTGGATGTTTGGTATATCAGACAAACATCCTATCTGCATATTGCAAACTGAGAGCAACATATCCAGATTTTTGGATACACATTCCAGATGCAGCAACACTTTGAACAGATTTTGCTGTTTGGTTTTGAATCTCACATGCATTTCATTCTGTCTTGACTGCAGTATACTTTATTCAGGGGTTATTACTACTGTATTGCTGGATTCATGACACTTTCTCACACTCTCTCACTTGCTTTCATTTTACTATTCAGAATGGTACTTCTAGGCTTTATTGACATGTTTTACCAGTAGTTATTACAATCCTTTCCAGCAGTCTCACTTCTGTCATGTTTCAGTATTTCCACAGGGATATATTTCACACATGTGATTTCATCATTTTCTGCAGCTATACTTTTCAGCCTGCTGCAGGTTGTGTACTATTTTCTTACAGGCAGGGCATTTTTATTTCAGAATATATGTCGGACAGTTTCATGTTTAGGTTAAACTTACAGGCTGACACACACTTTTGTGATCAAGCAATACTTGCATACACTTTCACACTGTTACTTGCAGATTTTATTCCTTACTGACTACACTGCACTCTTTTGCTGACTGTCATACTTTTATATTTCTTTACAGTTACTGGTAGTGGATTACTGACCTGCCTGGTGGCGCAACCGCACCAGCCTATCGCCATAGGCTCTGCGGTTCGCAGAACGGACACCTGCAGCTGTAATATAAATGAAGTAATATTGGAATACACATCTCCATAATATCAGCTAGTTTAATTTCTTACATACATAATTAAATGTTACTTACTCAGTAGTGGGGCGTTGGGTGTTTGCCGGGCCTCCTGGATCCAAAGGTTCAGTTGGTCCTGCTTGTGTCTCTTCAGATCCGCATGGTGGTGACGGACCTGCTCACCAGTCCTTGGAATCCCTGTGGCACTGGTGAGATCATGAGCCAACCGGTCCCATGCCTCAGCCCTGTATGCTCCCCAGAGGACCTGGCCCTGCATGAGTTGGGCCTCATGATTATGGACTAGGAGCCAGACCATGTACTTGGACTCCTCAACACCCCACCTCTGTGCTCAAAAACAACTACCCTCTCCTACTCCTATCATTCTGCCTGCAGGTCAGTTCTACAATTGTTTATGCTGTGTATTCCCGCCTATGGTTCATAGGTTCATAGGTTCATACTAGGCTATCTGCCCGAGGGCATTTACAAGCCTAGCCCATAGTTTTGTGGCTTACGCCACCCCTTTAGTATGGGGAACTATACCCATTATTTTGCTGTGCCTCTGTTGAGCAGTGACACTGAGGTAATCCCTGGGGTATATCTGCGATCTCCCATCCATTGGTCAAGATTTCTCTTGAACAAGGCCAGCGAGGTGCTCTGCCTCACATATACCGGGATTTTATTCCACAGCATAGGGAGTCTTTGGGTGATGAATCTATCCCTCCAGCACGTCCTATTAATAGCCGTGTCGAGGTTTAAGTCTCCCGCCCTTGTGGCTCTGACGGATCTAGATTTTTGAGGTGAAGCATATTCATCAAATCTGGGTTTGACATGGCCTTGTATGTTAGGCAAAGGTCACCTCTGAGCAGTGGTAAGCGACTGAATAGAGCTAGAGTTCTTTGAGTCGGGCTGCAGAGGTCAGATGTTTCAGACCCTGTATCGTTTAGGTGAGGAACTTTGTGGCCTCTCCAGCTGCTGCAAGTGTCGGGTCAGATACATTCGAATGGGGCATTGTACTCAATCATTGGTCTGATGAGTGATGAGTATAGGGAGACTATGACCTCCTTGATCTAGATGAGAATCCCTTCATGATAAGGTGGGCAATGTAGAAGGTCTTCCTAACTACTTTAGCTGCATGGGTGTCGAATGACAGACTACTATCAACCTGGGTCCCCAGGTCCCTGATAACTTCTTCTGTGCTCAGTGGATTGCCACCTATTTGGTAGCTAGGGGTAACCTTGTTTTTCCCGAAGGGTATGACTATGCATTTTTTGGCATTTAACTTTAGACCATGGCTCTGGCACCAGTTATCCGTTTCTGTGAGACCCTTCTGAAGGATATCTGTGTCAGATGTGTTTTCTACTATGGCCCAGTTTGCAGTCATCTGCAAACTTTGTCAGCCATAACCCTCCTGTGTTTGCTTGTACTTTGGAAAAGTAGATGCCAAACAAGAGTGGGCCAGGACTGAGCCCTGTGGTACACCACTTGTGACAGGCTTTGAGTCTGACATGGCCAGCAACTCTGACCCTGTGGGTTCTGTCACTCAGCCAGTTTGCAACCCATCTTGTGATGTATGGGTTAACATTTAAGCTGATGAGTTTTTCAATGATACCCGAAAGGGGTATTGTATCGAAGCCTTCGCCAGATCGAGGTAGGCTGTATGGACTGCCTTTCCTCATCAATGGCTTTGGTGACTGTTTCAAAAGTCAACCAAGTTTAGAAGGCATGATCTGCCTTTGACAAAGCCAAACTGGGATGGATCCAAAGTCTGCAAATTCCCTATGTCTTTATTTATGAGGTCCATTATGATCCTCTCCATGGCTTTGCAGATAAGGCTTGTCAAGCTAATGGGCGGTAATTTCCAGGGTCGGTGGAGGCACGCCTTTGTGAAGTGGGACCACAGTTGCAGTGCCACTCCCTGTGCACATATCCAGAGGTAGGACTATGATTAAACAGCTGTCCGAGCTGTGGGTTTAATTCCACGTTGAGTTAGTGGAGCACACAGCCGGGACACCATCAGGTCCCATGGATGCTGTGTTTTGCTTTGGAGAGCAGTTCTCACTTGGGCGTTGGAGATGTTTGGGGGCTGCAATCGCTTGGTATAGATATCTCCTTTTGGGGGAGGGGGAGAAGTTTGCACTGAACCTGTCAGCCAGTATGTTGGCAATGTCTGTAGGATCAGTAATCTTCACATCATTTTGAACTAGTTCTGATCATATCTGGGAGTTTCCTCCCAGGTTTCTAACATAGCTAAAGAAGGCCTTATGATTGTCTTTTGAGTCTTTAGCTATTTTTCTCTCAAAATTTGCTTTGGATGATTTTATGAGAGCTCATGATTTTATGGGGCTTATATAGTCCGTTTTTCCCACACATATCTGTGATTGGCCATTTTGGAATTGTATCAACTTCAGTAAACCTGCATTGTCATGCTCTAGTTTATATTCATTCCTATATATTAGCTATTATTGCATTTACAGGCACTGTTGTCATGGCTTAGTGGTTCTGTACCTTGACTAAGGTGTATAGTATCCTGGGTTCAAACCTGGCCACTGCTTTTTATTTTTCATGACTGTCTAGACATGCTGAGGGGTGTGTCTGTGTAAAGGCAGTTTTGATACGGCTTGCTCAATGTTGCCCATCGGTTAGCTTGTTTGCGCGGTGCGCAGCTCCGCGCAAACGGGGTACGCTGGTTTAAGCCTCATTTGGCTATCTGCACGCATATTACGCACAGCTCAGTTAGGGACACATAGATTTAGCGTGTTAAACCACTGCTCAGCTACAGGCACTCATTTTGCACCAGTTAAACCACTGCTCATCTACGGGCAGATGCACTCACCCTGTTAAACTGTAGCTCATCTATGGGCACATCTGGCATTTTTTATTCTTTTGTTACCTCACATTTCTTTAATATAAATGGGCTATTTCATTACATTTTACATATATTTGGGTTTTATGTGTACATATTTGTCAGGGACTTGTTTCCTGCTTATTTTGAAAAAAAAAAATTGGTGTTGTGGGGGCTTGAACCATGAATGCCTGCTCTTCAGCCAACATCTCTACTGCTACACTATTGCTTCCTGGCTTATTCTGCATATTTAGTTCTTATATGCTTTCCCACTGACTGCTAACTGTAGCTGCGCTACGGGCACGCCTGCGCAAACGAGCGCACTCATGGTTAAACATCTTTACAATTTAAAAAAATATATAACATGTTCATTTATATATATTTTATGTTCATAGTCTGTGGGGGTATGTGTTGTGTTGTGTTTATTCACATTTCCGTGGACTCTGTTGTGGGTGTTTACTTTGGGCACTTTTACACTTTTGGGGGCGTGTCCGCTTGCAGGGCTCAGCCTACGGACACGCTAGCTACTGTCTTACATGGACCGTGTTAGACTTAGGTGTGATTCAGCATGCTCTCATGAATATGCAAAGCATGCTGACATCACTCCGTTTAACTGCAGCCTCCGTGTAAGAGTTATAACTCTTACACGGAGGCTTTGTGAATCCTGTCTAATATGTCATCCAAATCCTTTTTAAGTATATTCTCTCTTGTTATGACATTAGTTTCTTCTTTTATCTCTGTTATTGTTTTAAATCAGTAACATCTCATCAATATCCAAAGTTTCCTTCTGCGTTAGAAGATTATAGATATTGTTAATCTGAGAGCTCACTTGAAACATTTTAGTTCTATTAATTAGTCTGCGAAAGCCTTTGGGAAACAAAGTATACAGGAACATTTTTAATTTGCTAATGGCAATCAGTTGTATGTGTTAGATATTCCTGATAATGTTTTGTGAGAGTTCTGATAATGGATAGCTTGTTGGCCTTTTCCTTTTCATTTTGTTGCCTTAAATTTACTATTTGGAGCTCAGATTTTATTTTCAGTACTGCCTCATCCTACTTTTTTTTTAATTTTATTACACCATTTGCCATTTTACTACTAATATGTGTTTTAGGAAAGACCTATAATATATAATCATTTACTGTACTGTTATTATTGTATGCCAAATATTCACTCATTTGGCATTTAAGTATTTCTCTAATTCCTCAAATTTGATTAAAAATAAAAATATTCTATAGATAAGGTGACTGACAAATTAATATCAATTTATTAGCTCATTGGCATATACTGAACTGGTACTTCAACATCTGCAGTGCATTCTGTATGACTGAGATGCATAAATGTTTAACTACTCACCTTTACAAAACCAAAATTATTTCTGTTACTGCACAAATACCTTCAAAAATGTTTGGCGTATTATTTTGTAATCTGAGTCAGAATGATGCTACCTCACACAGCAAATACTAATTGTCTTGAACTGGAGATGCTTTATAGATAGCAAACAACTGCATTGTGAGTGGCACACATGAAGAACTGTGAAAACTCATGTGACTCAGAACTATTTCATTAATGGAATTAACATTTTACTAATGGGCAGACTGTACCTTAGAGCTGCTGTTACCTTTTGTTTCACTTGGAATAAGTTTAGATTTTCTTCTGTTGTCATCAAAAGTTAGCAGGAACACTATATTCTGTATTACTGCCATGACAAATTCACCACAAGACCAAATCTCCACCACGTACACTTAATAATTAATGCAATTGTGGCAGCACTATTTCATTCTTTTCTGGTGAATTAAAATTAGTTTATTAGCTCAATGGCATTCACTCAACTGGTAGTCATACATCTGCAGTGCACACTGCATGACATTTAATAATTAAAAATGTTAGGAAACATTTGTTAGACTTTTATTTGTGAAACTCAGGCCTATTTTTTATTGCCTCAGAGGATGCAGTTTCCACAGTAATTTTGCTGAGTCACAACAAAAATGATTAGAAAGTTATGCACATGGAACACAGTATATTGTTTACAGTTTGTAATCTTTCAAATTTATTTGCTTATGATGAAAGTTTACATTTTCTGACATAATCTACAAAGGTCCCTGAGACCGCTAGATAACCCTATCATATACTTTGTCAAGGGTGATTACAACAGTTTTGTATTTCCCATAAAGCTGCCATTTTAAGCACACCTGATGATGAGATATAATAGCATGATTGCATGAGGATATCCTGAGACTGTATGAAGTAGCAGTGAATGAAACTGGAGATGTTCTTGAATACAACTTTTGTTACACTGATTTTCCCATTTTTAACATTAAGTATCACTATATGCAAAGTATAGCTGCTTCAGAGATGGTACATTTTGTAAGCAGGTGCATGGGGCTACACACAATGTATGTGGGACTGGGAGCTACCACTCTTCATTAACTGTTTATAAGAACATAGGTAAGTACTAGGTTAGCTGCTACTGTGACCGCAGCCAGTTTCCCTTCTAGTGCTCAAAATAACCTGTCCCATTTGGTTACAGATTGGTGTTAACCATCTCATGGTCAATAGTTATATATTATCCCTAATGAGAATAACTGGGATCAAACCACAGGTAATTTGAGGGGACTGATGCATGGGATAATGTATTTAGGAGCTGCCTCTGTCTATTAATAGTACAGGGACATTACTGGAGTAAATTTTCTGTTTCCCGTTCATAGATACAAGTTCCATTTGAATATGGGTAGGTATGAATTTTTTTTTGTCGTTTATGTGGTGAGGAGTTTGTTCCAGAGCAGCGTTATCCTTTGTGAGATATACCTGTCCCTTCAAACCATTCTTTCAATGTTGTAGAAGAGGTTTGGATCCCTCGACCATGTATATCTGATGACATTTGTGCAGTTAATTCATCGGTATTGGCTCAGACGATGCTTTGTATGGCAGACACAGGTCACCTTTTTACAGTCTGTGGGATACCACGTATAGTGACAGGGATTTGAGTCAGTCCATCTAGGACATATGGTTTAGGCCTTATATCCTATTAGTAAGGTATCTGTACATTGCAGTATTGCATGTGTCTAGATAGATACATGCCAAAGGGGGATTATATTCAATAACTGGCCTAATGAGAGCTGAGTAAAGGGAGATGATGACATTCCTAGACCCAGACACAATCCCTATATTTATAAGCTGTGCAACATAGAAGGAGTTTCTTAGGACAATGAACACATGCTGATTGAAAGTTAGGTCACTGGTCACATAAGTTCCCAGATCCCAAACAACTGGGTCGGTTCCTTGGGAATATTGTCAATGTGGTAGTTTTCTGGAGTGGATGACTTCCCAAATGATACAGTAATGCACTTTTTGGCATTTAGTTTCAGTTTATGATTTTGGCACCAGTCAATTGCTTGAAACAGACCTTCCTGTAGGATGGCTAAGTCACTTGGGGATTCAATTCCTGCTCCTAGTGTCAGTTTTGGCTTTTACTTCAGAAAATTCTTTATATTATTTATAACTTTAGAAGAATGAGATTTCCACCATATTGTAATCATCTTAACTTTTAGATTTCTATATTTGGATTACTTTGTATTAGGCAATTGCACTTTAGTTCCTACTCACATAACACATTTCATGATTGCCTACAAGTTGAGAGAACCTGTCTAAAATGTAATGTTTTTAATTAGAAATTGAGTCTTTATGAGTATGCAGAAATATATAATTTTGCTAGAAGCCTTCTTCTGTTCTTGCCATAATAGTAGGTTTTTAAGATGTGACTCTAACAGCATTTTGTATTTACATACTTTATATCATCTTTATTTCTTCCAATAAACATCTTTATTCAATTATCACATATGACATAGGCAATCTTACATTTATATACATGAAAAACAAACAAGGCCAACACAACTTTAGTTGCAAACATTATACATCACAGGCTCCAATGAAACAACTGTAGGTCGCATAACAAAAAGAAGAAAAGCACAGCCAAATATAGGAAGTGCAATACCCAGAAAGGTAAGAACTCTATCATCAAACTAAATAAAAAAACTCAAAGGGCTAATTAATCTACTAAAGCAAAATGTGAATTAAAAGCAGCCTCCCAGGCTGACAACCACAAGTCATTCTTCAGCTATGAGCAAAACCTTAAAGGGAATATGTAACAACATGCCGAACAAACTGAAAATGGAGCCACGTATACAAAATGGGAGAATATACCAAATTTACTGGCTGATACACTCATCTTCAATTTTTATCCTTCTTTCTCCCCCAGACACCTCCCCAGAAATTCCCCTAACCATAACCCACACTACTATCATTATGTAGCAGGTCCTCAATGTAATCTCCAAGGTCATTATTGCTGCATTGATTTGATCTGATAATATCACGAGATGCTTGTGTGATAGAATGAAATATGACCTGTTAAGGCTTAGTAGAAGCACTATTCAATTACAGCCTCTAAACAGGCTTATACCAAGCAAATGGAGGACTGCAACTGCCATCCTCTGCAGAAGATTGGGCCTTCAATGGACCCAGGAATCTACCAACACATAAAACTGATAAGGTCACATGTAAGGCTGTGGGCAGACTTGTGATGGGCATGATGAATATCAACTTAGGAAACCTTCAGACATTAGATTCTACTCAGTATGGTTTCATCAAGGGCAGGTCATGCCTAGTCTACCTGGTAGACTTCCTCAGGAAGGTAAAAAAAGAAATGAATGAAGGCACAATAAACCAGGTGTAAACCTCTGTGTCACCTGCTGGATAGCCAACTGGCTCAGAGATAGGACACAAGTCAGGACAGGTGAGCCTACCTCCACCAGCAGAATCTGCAATGGTTCAGTGTTTGCGCTACTTCATTTTGGCATCTACTTCTCTGAAGTCAAGTCTACCATCAAATTACTCTTGCTGACCAAGTTCATAGAAAATTGCAAACCAAGTGCAATTATAGTGTCCCCAAAGATGCAAACATCCTCCAGGAAGGTGTGGCCCAGACTAATAACTGGTGCCATAGTCACAGTACAAAACTTAATGCCAAAAATGTGTAATAGTATCTTTTGAAAAGGTAGCCACCACTGAAAAATACTGCATTGATAATACAACTCTAAGAGTTGATCCTATGGTCATGGATTTGAGAATGCATGTAGACAGTGACTTGGTATTTGACCACCATGTATCTATTGTAGTAAGGAAATCATTCTCCATTGCTGAACATGTAAGCAAGGATATGACATCTAAGTCCAAAGATGCTATTTTTCCATTCTACTAAGCCCTCATTAGACCAGTCATTGAGAGTGATGGTCCTTTAAGTATGTACCTGACCAGGCATATGCAACAACTGGAGTGTCTCTGGAGGCTCCCTCAAAAAGAATAAAAGGAGCAGACAGCACGGCCTACTCAGACTGCCTCAAAGTCTTTCTTTCATTCCTTGTACTCAGGCTCCTCACCTAGTTCAATGACCTATGAACCTATTTGCAGTAACCTGTTTTAAATTTGACTGTATGTAAATGCTATGCTCTTAAATTAATGTAAATACTGTATCAGTAGTACTGAAGAGAATTTGTAGTAAAGATAGTGAAGCCCTGTGGAAAATGAGCAGAACAAACTTGGATGCAGGCTACTGCATGTACTGCATAATGAAATGAAGATTTACACATTATGATATAAAGAATCAGATACCATTAAGTTATGGTTTGCTAATAAATCACACTTTACAAATGTACAATTTTTTTATAATTTTTTTATTATTATTATTTCATACATACAGTTACAGTTTGTTAAATCGCTCAACATACAGCGCTATCTCTCACCTCACAGTGCCTCTCTTTTTATCTGCAAACTATGAGACAAGGTTTGTCTTTTCCTCTCCATACTGCCAATGTACTGTTTAAAGTCCTACACACTGAATAACTGGTTGCAACAAAATCATTCAGCATACAGTTCTCTCCCTTTGCAGCACCTCTCTTTTTATCTGTAAAGTATATTGGCTTAGTTTTATGTATTAAAATATACTTATTTAAGGCATTATCTACTCTCGAGCAAGTCAGTGCTGTAAAGTAGGTCAGCAGCAAGGATCCTCCCCTATTTCTTAATCTTAAGAATTCCTAATCTTAAGAATCTTAAGAGTCTCTGTTAGTTTCAAAAAAATTATATCTATTAAATGCTGGACAAATCAGCCTGATTTAAGACATTTCTTACCTGATAGTGCTACACAATAAAAACTCTCTCTTACTACTAATTCTTCAAAGCCTTTTTCTGTTAAAGATTTTTACTGAGTGTTCTCGTCTCTGTTCAACTCATTCCATTCACCCTCACTTCTCTCGGGCTCACTCGGCTCCCGTACGCTACCCCCATTCTTACCACCCCTGTTTTCATTAGATTAATACCCACAATTACTCCACCCACTAAAGCCTATTGTCCAGTTACAAACACTCTTGCCTCCATGCATACAATCAACACCACAGCCCCACCAATTACTAAACTAGCTCCACCTTAAAACTTCACAATCTGCACAATACCACCCAGTCCACTTCCCCTAACATCTTGAACTCATACTGCACCATCCCACTAAAATGTGCTACCATCTCCCTAACCTGTGTCTAACATTATATATCAGTCTCCTATTCTACATCACCTCCCCAAAGCATTCCCCAACCCCTTCAATAATTACACCCTTAACTCTTGCTCTACATCATGACAGCACCATAAATAGCTTTAGTAACATATCAGCCAGCCTAATTCAATATCACTTTATGTATTTCTCAACACTAAAAATCCTTTCAGACACAATCAATAGTAAACCTACCTTCTACAAATATTCCACAAAAATAAAGCTACCAATACCTAAACATTACCTCTCCAAACAACACAACTGTCTCTGTGTGGGGACATCCACCCCAACCCAGGGCCCCCATCTACAGCTTCATCTGTTATAAGCCTAAACACTAAAAATATTCTCTAGGAACCTTAAACACACACAGTATCTGTAACAAAACCACAAAATGTCCTGCTTGGTTAAGTCAATACACCCCAGATAGCCTGTCTTTCGGCTTTTCCCAGTTAGGGTCGCCACAGTGGAACTCCGGTCCGCTAATGAATTGGCAGTAGAGTTTTACGTGCTGGCTTGTCGGGCCTAACGCACAACCTTCAGCGAAGGAACGCCCATTCACGCATGTCGACACACAGAAGACGCTCTAACTGAGAATTGAACGTGCAACATCTAACTGTGAGGCGACAACGCTACCGCAGCACCACCACTGCAGTACACCCCAGATAGCCTAATAATCAAAAAAATTTGGCTAAAACCCCATTTTCATGATGCTGAAATAACACCTCCAGGCTATAATATACTCATAACTTGACAGAATCAATAAAAAGGTGGTGGAGTAGCCTTAATCTATCCCATCTCCATCACAATCTCACCTTTCCTTAAAGATATACACAACTTTTAACAATGCTGAAATTCTGTTTAGAACCCTACAAATTAACAAAACAAAACAACTATGCATTGTTGGTCTATACATACCTCCTGGGTAAAACAACTAAACTATGGAAGATATCCTCTCTTGGATGTCTGAAAACATCAGTAACAGGACTATAATTATGAGAGATATCGACATTAACTGGCAGGATCTGATGACTGACACCCCTACTAATAGCATAAACTTCTATGGTTATACCCACCTTGTTACCAGTGCCACCCGCATGCATGACAGCAATACCCTAGGTGCAACTCTTGACTGGATACTTGTTTCTAATCCAGGCAAATACTCTACTCCCCACACTCTACCTAATACTCTTAGTGACCACCTACCCATATTCATCTATAGATCCACACCACAAACTACAAGAGCACACACATACAAAACTACCAGAATTATTAGAGACTTTGACCAGCTAAAGTTTAATGAAATCCTAAAACACACTGACTGGAACCCACTTAATACACTACCAGCTGCAAAATAAAGCAAAAAAAAAAAAAAAAAACTAGTGAACTTAGATATAAAACACACGCTTCCAATCAAGTGACAAACCACAAAAACAGCCCAAAACTATTTTGGAAACACATCTCAAACCTGCTTGGCCCAGGCCCTAAACAAACTCCTTCACCATACCCTGACAAAACTCCCTCAGAGGTAGGCACCCTGTTTAACTCTCACTTTATAAACAGCATCAGAAAACTGTTAACAAATCCCACCTCCACAACTACGTTAAGCCCCATCCATCTCTGATCCACCTCTTTCCTTATCTCAAGATTCCTACACAAACAAACAAAAAAAAAACCTTCATATTCCCAGCAAACCAGTACTACATGTTCTATCTCCATTTCACCTAAACCTGTCCCTACCTCTCTCTTTCAAAAACTGCTTCAAAACTAAAACCATGCTCCCTTTCCTCTGACAACCTTCCCCCGGAATACTAAAAAACTTGCTGCATAATTCATAAGCATATCCTGTCAGTAACCTTATAAATCACTCTATAGTAGAGTTCATTGTCCCCAACAACTTGAAAAATGTATCATCACCCCTTTAGATAAAGGGGGCAATTCCATTGAACTATCCAATTATCGACCAATCTCCATCATGTCTCCTTTTTCCAAACTCCTGGAAAAATGCATACATAAGCAACTATTGTACCATCTCACCCAAAACAAACTAATTACCCCTACCCAACATGGCTTTCACCCATCACACAGCACCACCAGTGCCCTAAGTTCCTTCATGGACACTGTGTCCAAATGGATTGACTCTGGTAATATCACTTCTGTCTTTCTACTAGACTTTTCAAAGGCATTTGACACAGTGTCCCACAACAAACTTCTTCATCAGGTATCTATCATAGGCTGCAACCCACCATCCCTCCAATGGTTTGCAAGCTCCCTATCCAACTGCCAACATTGCATCAAATGGCAAAATACATTTTCCCAGTATCAAACCAACATAACTGGGGTTCTACAAGGGTCCATACTTGGACCCTTACTCTTCAATGTCTTCAACATCAACCTTCATACCTCAACATGCCTTAGCACCATTATCCAATACGCAGATGATACTACCATAATTTCCTCTTCCAGTAACATACAACAACTCCAGCAACTCACCCAAGCCACCTTCACCTCAACAGAGACATGGTTGAGAGAAGCCCAGCAACTTTTAATTCCTAAAAAAACAAAAATCCTGCTTTTATCAACAAAACCAATCTCATCTAACTTTAAAACATTCTCACAGGATAACAGAAATTGAAACAGTTCCCAGAGCTAAGTTTCTAGGTGTAACCATAGATAACAAACTAACTTTTGAACACCACATCTGCAATAGTATTAAAAAAAGCACACACCAAACTAGGAACACTCTACAGACAAAAAACTTTCTTGGATAGCTCCAGCAGAAAAGCACTCATCAACACCTATTTTCTTCCCTCACTCTTATATGCAACCCCCTTATACACCAATTTACAATCTTCTCTTAAAAACAAGCTCTAGTCCTGTTACCATAAAACTGCCAAATTTCCACAGGTTACCCCTACCATTCTCACCACTGCCTGGTTCTGAAAGAACTGACATGGCTTGAACTCACAAAATACTTGAGCCTAGCACAGCTGTCCTCTGCACATAAAATTATATATATATATATATATATATATATATATATATATATATATATATATATATATATATAAATACACACACCTGATAGCTGCCCAGCCCTCAAATTTGTCCTAAAACCCTACATACCTACAAGACCCCTTCGCTCTGAAAACAAACAAACAACTTCTTAACAGCCTACATTCCAAACAAAACAGCTGGACAGTGTCTATACTCTCATGCCACTGCCAAGCTCTGGAACTCTGTGGCAACAAACATTACTACCATTGAGAGCTTTAACATCTTCAAGTACACTCTACAAAAAGCATTTTCAATATCATCAGACCTGCCCCTGCTCTTTCCCTAATAGGTGAACTCTATTCACCCTCTAGGGGCATTCCTTTCGATCCCTAAAACAGGAATTTCATCTACTAGCCACTAGCCTATTACCTTACTCCTACCTAATGAATATAAAAAAAGAGGTTGCAATCTTCCACTTTACTTTAACTTAGTACATTTTATTATTGCATCTACCTCTCTCTACTTACTTTGTATTTATTATTGTATCTACCTCTCTCTACTTATTTTGTATTCAGTTATTATTAATGTGTGTTTAATACTTGTTTTTTATCTTGTTCATGTAAATTGTCTTAAATTTCATATGTCATTTGGAACTTTTCTCCCCGGGCCTCTGCTGAAAATGGGTTCCTGACCCAGATGGACTTTCTCATTAAACAAATGTTAAATAAATAAAATAAATAAATAAAAATTGATAGATGAACTGATTGCCTAGAGAACACAGAATTAGAAATAAATAAACAAATCTCCTTAAGTGTAAGAAACTGAGTATCTGAAATATATGTAAGTAGGTATATATTCCTAGAGAAAGATTTTCTCTGAATCCATGTATGGCTGTGATTTTACTGTAAAGCATATAGCAAGCAAAAACTTTGAAGATGATTTTACAACCAAAAATCTACATCTTCTGCATTGTAAATCATTATGTTGCCTAAATTCTTGAATAGTAGAAACATATACATTGTTTAAGTTAGGCAAGAATCTGAAAAAATACAAAGGAGAAACAATTATTAACAGATTATGATACATAACTTCAGAAAAATAAAAGAAAATGTTACATACCATTCAGAAGTTTCTTAATGTCTTCATCTAATGTTTATGAAAGAAAGAATAAATATAATATTCATAAATAATATTTTGTGAAGAAAATGTTACTAACATTTTAAGCTAAAATATTGATTTTAATTTTGCCAAATATTTCTTAACTGTATCTCCTGGGTTTTGGACACAGTAATTACTCTGCTTTCTCAAGGGAATTATTTGTTTTTCATATATACTTAAATTTACAAAATAGTTGTCTTGTGATACACTTTCATAATAAAATGATTATTATTGTTAAATATAATAATTTCATATCTTTAGGAAAAGCAAAAATCACATTAAGAAACATGATATAATCGAATCATTGTTGTTAAAAGTGTAACTTTCAAATTAACTGAAAACATTTGCAGTCTTGACCCTTCAGAAATGCAACGCATCTTTAATTTAAAATATAAAAAAAAATCATCTTTCCTTGGTGGATAAAGTCTCTTGCAGTCTATACACCTTTTTAATATATCCTGTCCAAGACTAGTACACAGCAAGTAAAATAAGATCAGCCCTCACTCACTGAGATCAAAGTAGCCCACAGAGCAGTCCCACATACATCTATGCATCCACAATCACATACAGACAGGATCAAGTGCGCACACACACACACACACACACACACACACACACACACACACACACACACACACACACACACACACACACACACACTCACAGACACACACAGACATTCAATGCTTAAAGCACATATGAAACCATACACACCCAAGACAAATTCACCACATGACCAAATCCACTACGCACAATTTCCTGTATGCTCTATAACAGAAAATATACTTCACTATAAAATGAAGGATATCAGTGAATGTTCAGCAAAATCCGCAATGATCATTGTGAAAATGCTATCAGTAAAAGCAGGGTTGAAATATGTAACAGCAGTGCAGTGGAGTGTTCTGCTTCCCTCAACCAAAAACACCTACTATGAATGAAATCCAATAGGTTATTTACAAACAACAAAGGAGATGATCAAGCCACTTCAGTGTCAAAAAGAGATGAAGTCCTGACTAAGCCCCAGGTGACCTGAGTTTGATTAGCAGCTCAGGTGACTGATGGCAAGGATGGATGCGTGTTACCATCCCAGGATGGTTGAGCAGGTTAATGGGCACTTGTGGTTTTGATGCTTAGTGGAGGCTGAAGATGGCATATGGTAAGCATGCCTACAAGAGGGATTAAAAGGGCAGATAATGCAATTACAATAATTACAATATGCTGTACATTTCCATTGCACACATTCCGCCAGGCTAAATCATGGACATGCATAGGGACGGTCTGAAATGAGTAAGCCATCACCCACAAACAGATGCACAGACAAGCTGAGCTGAGCCCCCAGATGTTTTATTCCATGACTGGCCCCAACAATAGACACCAGACCAATGTCTGGGAGTGAGGGCCAGCAGCTGGTAGGATGGACAGGTACCAGGGTGATGGGTCTGTATTATGATGAGCAGTGTAGGAAGGGAGTCAAAAAAAAAGTGGATTATCAAAAAGACACATTAGTAATTAGAACTGGTTACACATACATTACACACACACACACACACACACACACACACACACACACACACACACACACACACACACACACACACACACACACACACACTAATGTGCATGCTAAAAAAATGCACACACTTTTATTTAATGATTTTAATGTTTAATCAGTTTCATCCCATATATACACTTTGTGTTATTCTGAAAACTTGTTTGGCCTCTATTAACAATAACATCTATAATCTCTTTTCATATAGATATTAAAATAGAAGGAACAAGTTTATAATAAAAGTGAGTTGGGTCTGTAAGATGATATTTTTTTTCTTTTTCCCTGTTTAAAGACTATTTCTAAGTTGTTAGATGTGTCTAAAAACATCCTTTAATAAAATAATCATATGAGAAGGTAACAGTTTACCCATCTCATTTGTCAAACCAAGTTGTAATCCAGGTGACTTCTCATTTTTAATGGCATTTTAAATTCATTTATTGAAACAGGTTCATTAATAACATGTTTTTGCTCTTCTTTAAGTTTAATCTTAATATGTCTTCCAAATCCTTTCTAGGTATATTCTCTCTTGTTATGACATTAGTTTCTTCATTTATCTCTGCTATTGTTCTTAAATCAGTAAGATCTCATCAATATCCACAAGTATGATTAAATATAAATGTATTCTATAGATAAGGTGACTGAGAAATTAATATCAATTTATTAGCTCATTGGCATTTACTGAACTGGCATCTGCAGTGCATTTTGTATGACTGAGATGCATAAATGTTTAACTACTCACCTTTACAAAATCAAAATTATTTCTGTTACTGCACAAATACCTTCAAAAATGTTCAGCGTATTATTTTGTAATCTGAGTCAGAATGATACTACCTCACACAGCAAATACTAATTGTGTTGAACTGGAGATGCTTTATAGATAACAAACAACTGCATTGTGAGTGGCACATATGAAGAACTGTATAAACTCATAAGACTCAGAACTATTTCATTAATGGAATTAACATTTTACTAATGGGCAGACTGTACCTCAGAGCTGCTGTTACCTTTTGTTTCACTTGGAATAAGATTAGATTTTCTTCTGTTGTCATAAAAAGTAAGCAGTAACACTATATTCTCTATTACCCCCATGACAAATTCACCACAAGACCAAATCTCCACCATGTACACTTAATAATTAATGCAATTGTGACTGCACTATTTCTTTCTTTTCTGGTGAATTAAAATTAGTTTATTAGCTCAATGGCATTCACTCAACTGGTAGTCATACATCTGCAGTGCATACTGCATGACATTTAATAATTAAAAATGTTAGGAAACTCTTGTTAGACCTTTATTTGTGAAACTCAGGCCTCAGTGGATACAATCTCCAAAGTAATTTTGCTGAGTCACAACAAAAATGATTAGAAAGTTATGTACATGGAACACGGTATATTGTTTACAGTTTGTAATCTTTCAAATTTATTTGCTTACAATGAAAGTTTACATTTTCTGACATAATCTACAAAGGTCCCTGAGACTGCTAGATAACCCTATCATATACTTTGTCAAGGGTGATTACAACAGTTTTGTATTTCTCATAAAGCTGCTATTTTAATCACACCTGATGACGAGATATAATAGCATGATTGTATGAGGATATCCTGAGACTGTATGAAGTAGCAGTGAATGAAAGTGGAGATGTTCTTGAATACAACTTTTGTTACACTGATTGTTCCCATTTTTAACATTAAGTATCACTATATGCAAAGTATAGCTGCTTCAGAGATGGTACATTTTATAAGCAGGTGCATGTGGCTACACACAATGTATGTGGGACTGGGAGCTACCACTCTTCATTAACTGTTTATAGGATCATAGGTAAGTACTAGGTTAGCTGCCCTTGTGGGACACTGTGACCCTAGCCAATTTCCATTCTATTGCTCAAAATAACCTGTCCCATTTGGTTACAGATTGGTGTTAACCATCTCATGGTCAATAGTTATATATTATCCCTAATGAGAATAACTGGGATCAAACCACAGATAATTTGAGGGGACTGATGCATTGGATAATGAATTTAGGAGCTGCCTCTGTCTATTAATAGTACAGGGGCATTCCTGGGGTAAATTTTCGGTTCCTGTTCATAGATCCAAGTTCCATTTGAATATGGGTAGGTATGATTTTATTTTTTTGTCTTTTTGTGGTTGAGAAGTTTGTTCCAGAGCAGCGTTATCATTTGTGAGACATACCTGTCCCCCCCACCATTTTTATTTGATGTTGCATAAGAGGTTTAGATCCCTAGACCAAGTATATCTGATGACATTTGTGCATTTAATTTGTCATTATTCGGTCAGAGGATGCTTTGTGTGGCAGACACAGGCCAACTTCTTGCAGTCTGTAGGATACCAGGTTAGTAACAGGGATCTGAGTCAGTCCATCTAGGACATGTTGTTTCGGCCTTATATTAGTAAGGTATCTGTACATTGCAGTATTGCATGTGTCTAGACAGAAACATGCCAAAGGGGGATTATATTCGATAACTGGCTTAATCAGATCTGAATAAAGGAAGATGATGACATTCCTAAACCCAGACATAATCCCTTTATTTATAAGCTGCACAATATGGGAGTTTGTTATGACAATGGACACATGCTGGTTGAATGTCAGGTCACTGGTCACATAAGTTCCCAGATCCCAAATAACTGGGTCAGCTACTAAGGAATATTGTCAATGTGGTAGTTTTCTAGAGCGGATGACTTCCCAAATTATATTGTAATGCATTTTTTGGCATTTAGTTTAAGTCCATTATTTTGGCACAAGTTAATTTTTGAAACAGACCTTCCTGCAGGATGGCTAAGTCACTTGGGGATTCAATGCCTTCCGCTAGTGTCAGTTTTGGCTTTTACTTCAGAAAATTCTTTATATTATTTATATCTTTAGAAGACTGAGATTACTTTGTATTAGGCAATTGCACTTTAGTTCCTGCTCACATAACACATATCATGATTGCCTACAAGTCAAGAGTACTTTTCTAAAATGTTGTTTTTAATTAGAAATTGAGTCTTTATGAGTATGCAGAAAATATAATTTTTCTAGCAGTCTTATTCTGTTCTTGCCTTAATAGTAGGTTTTTAAAATGTCACTGTAACAATATTTGTATTTACATACTTTATATCATCTTTTTTTCTTCCAATAAATATCTTTATTAAATTATCACATATGACAAAGGCAATCTTGCATTCAGATAAATGAAAAACAAACAACATTGACACCACTTTAGTTGCAAACATTATACATCAGAGGCTTCAATGAAACAACTGTAGTTGCAAACATTATACATCACTTATAATCTATCCAGTCATTGTCAGTTAAGCATGATATGTCTCATTCAAATCCTGCCTGTTAAACGTTGTTCCTTCTCTGCATATATTGTTCCCACAGTTCCCAGTTTTCCTCTGTAGTTTGCTCCTTCCCTTTTTTAAAGATCCCAGTTCCAGTTGTTTTATCTCTGTTACTATATTCTTTACTTCTAATAAAGTTGGTCTAGACTTTGATTTCCATTTTCCATCTTCTTTCATGGCCAGAGTTTATCAGTTGTTTGCTTTTTTATATGAAGGCCTAAGCTTGTCATCTGCTTGCAGCAGTCAGTGGAACATTGTTTGATGTATTAGACACAAATTTAACACATTTTGCTAGGAGCCTTCTTCTGTTCTTCATACTCCTTTTGGCCTTCATAGGGAACTGTAACTGCAATATGACATTGTCCATGCTATCATAAAATATTACTAAGTATAGAAATGTAATTATCTATTATAGTACTATTTGATTTATTTGTGCACATCCAACAATTGCAAAAGATGTTCTCAGTCATGCTAGCAGTTTGGGTGAAAGACTGGCAGTTGTATAGAAGGACTGAGAGACACTGCTAATGCAGATTATAGCATGAAAGTTAGATTATTCTTCAATAACAGTCCTTGAGCAAATAAAGTGGTTTACACATGAGAGCTTGTAACAGCGATACCTTTCTACCACATGTAAAGGAAACTAGAAAAATGTCTTGTACAAAAGCACTCCAATGTATTTGTTGATTATGGAGCAAGCATCATGGCAGAGAAGGACAAGGCCTTGACTACATTTTATTTTATTTATTTATATATCACAGGTGAACCAGCAGGTGATCATAATTTGACTAACGGCTTGGTGCCTAGAAGAGCCAGCCATGTAGGATGAGAGTGAGCAGACACGTCAGTTTGCCCAGCTGGGTGGGTGTGTTCTGACTCACTATATCACAGACACCTACTGAGGGCACTAGGAAGTAACCCAGTGAAGTTCTGCGCATATCACTACTGTTACTATCTCACTCATTTCACAATCCATCCATCATCCTCCACTACTGTTACTCTCTCACTCATTTCACAATCCAGCTCTCATACCATCCACACAATAACCCACCTCTATTCCTTTCTACACTCTAACTTATCTCTCAACCACCACCTTGCCACCACTTGTTAATACTATTCTACTACACAATGCACTCTGAAATACTCATAGTCATCAGTCACTTCTCCCTTCCTTATATTTCATACAATGTTATGATACATTTAAGACTGATAAATGACTTTATCATATAGATAAGTATTATTAACTTGCTGTAGCTAATGGTTTTATTCCAATTTGTAACTTAATTGTATGTTGTATTAATGTCAGTTTTACTGTATGTTGTACTTATGTCTCCTTGGAGCTTTCCTCCCCAGGCATCCACTGAAAACGGGCTCATTCTGGCCCAGTGGACACTCCTGGTAAACAAATGTAAAATAAAATAAAATAAATAAGATAAATATCAAACTAATGCTGCTGTAGTACATTTGCACTAATTACCAAGGGGAGACTAGCATGTGGAGAAATGCATCTCCTTAGGTGGCAGTGATTGTGGACTTGAAAGAGTTGCTGAATGGGGCGGGTTATTCTACAAAGGAGAGACAGTAGCTCACCCCCACAGAGCCAGCAAGTTAGCAAGAGCCTTATAGACCATTCCTACCTCGAAGTAGAAAGCTGATGGATTTCCAAAGAAGGAATGGTCTATAAGGCTCTTGCCTAGTCTAGAAATACCTGGACCCCCATGTTGCCAGAATGAATGGGATAACTTTGAAAAGACGGAGGAGCTATCAGGCAGGATCCTAAGAGGAGCACATAAAGAAATGTATTTACTGATTACAAAGGAGGTAATCATTTTTTCAACTTAAAGTTGAAATCCTGTGGAGGATAAGTACATTTTATTGGTAGTCTTAACTGAAAAACTCTTTTATGGAGTTTTTTTCTTTTTCTTTGTTAGGTTGTGATGTAATTGTTTAAAATGTTTGATAGAGAAGCAGTTATTCCTGAGATATGAACTTTTTTTATTAGTATGCCATTTTAGGACTAAGCAGATGGTTTACATAATAGAATCCCCATAGTACAGGGCACTGCAACTGCTTTATACCTTGTGACATAGTCCAAGAAGCAAGAATCATTCATGTCTGAAAGCTGCATATTGTATTATTCTTGTATTATTTATTTTGGCTTCATTTAAGGTTTATAAAAATACGAATCACGTGTATACACTGTGGGTGAGATTGTCAGCATTTTCAAACCTGAATTTAGTACACTGATCAGTTATTTCATCAGAAGGGCCTTATGAAGATGTAATAGCAATCCTGGAAGAGTGAGCAGGTTCATTAACAGGGAATATCATGATTCTCTTAACAAAGAGGAAGCTATGAGAATTAGATTGTCATTCTTCTGTTTTGCCTTGAGTAGTACCTTCTAAATATATAAAATAGAGGGAAGGCATACATAAAACTGTGAGTCAATTAGAAGAAGAAACACTTTGTGTTCCAAACGCTGTTGTGAGAAAGAATGGAGAAAATGATTTAAACCTAATTCCAAATATGTGTAGCAAATGGTTCCACTTTTGGGAGGTCCTGCATCTGTGCTAAATCTTGAAATATATCTGAAACTAGTTTCCATGTATCTGCCACTGTTACTTTCCTGCTTATAACATCTACTAACAGATTCTATAAACCCCAAATGTGAACTGCGGACTGATGCATGTTGAGTTATAATGCATATTCCCTATTTTAATTGTCTTTGTTCAGGTTAGCAGTGATTTGGATTTACCATGTTTGTTTATATGCCTCATTACTATAACACCATAATCTTGATATGGACATAGCTTGGGTGAAAATTTCCCTGAAAGGCTGTCAAACCCTGTAAGACACTTTCAGCTACTTTAGTTTGTTGTGATTATATTTTGCAGTGACACCAATTGCTTTGTGTGTGGGCTCCTAAAACATAATCTAAAGGGTCTGTTGCTAGATACTGGATTTCAAAAATGAAAGTAATTTCATTTCAGTGGATAAATCTGCCTTATCTGCCTAGTTTAGGAATTCCTTAAGTTTTGTGAAATGCGCTAACCAAACTTACTCTCATACAGGCAAGATGGGTGTCTGTCAATTGTTTCTATAACACACAAACACTTCAGCAAGAACTAGTCTTTGCAAAACAATGTCGTACAAACAAAGGGCTTGGTCTAAATGTAGAAAAATACCCAAGCTGAAATGGACATGATAAGCAGGGATCTTAACACCTGGATCAATAACTTCCTTCCCTTTGATTAGCATTGTACAACACTAGCTCTGTATGGTTTTGTTTAATGCAACTGATTTTTCAAAGGTAGATTAGATAATCTACCTTTGAAAAATCAGTTGCATTAAATGCTTTTGTACCTCCTTATTCTGCCCTAATTAGATCAATCACTGAGTATAATGCCTTTTTAGAATGCACCTAGGCAAGCCCATTATGCAATTAAAAAGGCACCAATAGTTCCTGACGAAAAAAAAAAATTAACGAGCCAAAAGAAATTAGCTGTTCCTGACGGAAAAAAAATTTAACGAGCCAAAAGAAATTAGCTATCAAGTCAGACTAGAAGCCCTATCTCTATACTCTGTCTCTTATAGACTTCTACACAGAGATCAGTATCTGTAATTCCATGTCACCAGTATCTCCATCGTAATGTATCTCTTATATCATGAACAGCTACGCAATCACCTTAACTAAATATCTGAACCTCCATCAACATATAACATCAACAAAAGGATAAAACACACTGGAAGGATAGATTCATTATCCAGTGGTTAAACATCTCTTGAACAAATTGTGCATGTTAAAGAGTGACACACTGTAGGCAAGTTCATCTCTGATCTGACATGTTTGTCCTGTAAGTGGGAGTTACAGCTTGAGAATGTCTTGCAGCAGGGTGCACATGGTCTTCAGACTTACTTGATGTAGTCCTTATGATCTTATGAAAATGGTTATTACATTTGCTTCATATGAAGAAAGTGCTTGGTTCAGTCCACAGTGGAACCATTATGCCCTCTTCAGTAGCACAGTAGCGAGTATTCCTGACTGTCACCATGGAGACTGGAGTTTGACCCAATGATGAGGAGTGGTTGCTTCTTTTCATTCTGCCAAAAAAACTCAGTCTGGCTATTAACAGAGACTATTAGCATTATGTGCTGTCAACAAACTGCTTCCTGTAGTCCAGGGTTTGATTGCCTTAGTCTTTATTTGTGTTGTGTGTGACTCTGAGCTAGCCATTTGGCTACACAGCACTCTGTGATAATTAGGAAACTGGGCAAGGCTCCTTAATGGTCTCTTTCACTGTATACCAAGTAACTACTTGTCAGACTAAGACTATCAAATAATCATACAAGTAGAGAAAATAGTTATAATAGTTATAATAATCATACAAATAGATAAATAGTTATGTTTTGTTTTATGCATGTAAACACTGAAGCAAAACATCTGACAAATAATCTAACAGTTGTACAGAGCCTAAATGTCAATGCTGAAAAAACTAGGGATGCTGACCTATTTGGGACTGAGGTACTTTCTGTGAGATGGTCTCATGGGAGTGTGAAGATAAGTATGTTTTCTGCTCAGAGTTGCCACATACCTGTTTTGTTTTATCTTGTTTTTGATGATTTAACCTTATTGAGTTTTATCACTTTCTTATTCTTATTCATTATTAAACTATTCTTCTATCTATTCTTCTTAAATACAATAATTTGAAGGTGAACTAGCTATACAATATGGTTATTTGTATTTAAAACCCGCAATCACTTAGCAGAATCACATTGTTAAAATTTTATGGAACCTCTCCAAAGAAAATCAACAAACAATAAGGATAAGCCCCTCTGCAGAAAAAAAATATCCTGCCACTGATGTGGAAATAGAGCTAATGACAGTAGAGACAGCCTAGCAAATTTTGGATATTACTGAGTGTCTTGCAGATCACCCAATGATCCTTGGAATGCTGACACAAGACCAGCATAGGCTGATGATTATGCAGACCTCTGGACCTTATGTGAGTGCAGGTCCAGAATACAAGTGCCATGGTTACTCTGACTTTTTTTCTCTTAGTTAATTGGTGAAGTATCTGCCTGAGAGTAGCTAAAGCAGAATTGTTTCAGTATTTCATAGAGTTCATTGTAGACAGAAGACAAACTTATTTACTTGGTTTGTCTCAAGTAATAATTAGCAGTCATTGTATTGAAATCATTTCCTTTTACAGAAGTGCAGAATGAATGCAAGCACATTTACATGCAAACACAGAATGAAGACCTTGAAAGTCAAACTGGACAATCAAGAATTCCAGAAATCTAGAAGTCCAATTTACTATTTTAAAATAGAGTCCCATAAACAACTTTAGAGTTAATTACCTTTTTTTATGGTTTTACAAAATATTCTATGCAATGAACCAGGGACTACAAAACATTCATTCTGATTGCTTTATTTGCTTAAAAGATTAAGTTATCCTAAAGGATTTTCAACTGGAAACTGACTGCCTGCCTTGCTTGGATTACTTTTGAATACTTAGTAATGCTGTACAAGTATATATTTTTCTATTTTGTTTTACTTAAGACGAGTTTACGTTCACTACTTCTACTACTAGTGTCTGATCTGATTAATATACAGTGATTAACTAGAAATATATGGACTGAAAATCTTCCATACAGAAAAGTTTCTTACACTGTTTTGTTTTTGGACCCACTACACTTTAATGGGTTGTTTTGAGATTTTGGGGATACCATGAAAATTACTTGTTTTTTATAATAAGTATTAACAGATTATCCCTATGATCCTTAGAGGATGGAAGATGTAGCATCACCAGCTGCCATATAATTTATTTTATCTTAAATAAACAAATGCAGATTCTAGATATTAATATTTTTATAGTTGATATGAAAACTTAGATTGCCAAAAATATGAAGTTTAGATAACATAGCATTATAAGCCATGCAATCACTAAATGATAATAGAAAGCATTTGGTTTTCTTTACTGGAGAAAGCTGGGCATTACTTAAAATCACAAAATATTTTTAAAGGAATGTACTTCAAATTAGTAATTATAGATTCACAGATTCAATTATTATTGAGAAATTTCATATCATAAGACGACCATAATTTTGAGAATAAATACTCTTATGTATACTTATAGAAGAAGACTAAGTTATATCCCTTAGATGAAGCATTGTTTTGAAGCAGATAATCAGGAAAATTAATTAATCTGGGAATTTTCTGAATTATTGGATATGAGCAATCATATTTAATTTTTATTGAAGTTAAAATTTGATTTATTATTAGTAAGTAACCTTTAGGTAATCCAGTGCTAACCATTATCTACTTTGATGAGCATGTGTCCCATGAAATAAAATCCCATATAACTTTATTTCTAAAACTGAGAAAGTTGGTGAGATCATTCATTTGATTATTAACCAGAATATTTAGTTTTTTTTTCTATTGTTGCAATAATAAGTAAGAATCTTCTAAACCAAGCAAGTTTATATTTTTTTAAAACAGTTTATTAATTTTGCAAAAAATTATACTTTATTTTTTTTCAGTGCTAGATTTATTTGGGAAATGCAATGAGGAAGGATTACTTGGATATGATTTAATAACTTTATACCAAATGTTTAACCAACAGAGTTGCCATGTATTTTTGTTATTTTTCAGGGTCATATCTAGCCATAATCTGCTGACAGCAGCAATAAGATAATTAAGTTCAAAATTTGGTAAAGCCATGCCCCCCCACCATTTTTTCTTGGTGGAGTGAGTTTGTAACATTTAATTCAAGCAGACTTTGGAGACCATATAAATTTTATTAATACAGATTCCACAGATTTAAAGAAATTAGAATGAATTAATTGGTTTAATGTTCTCCTATGCAAACATTATGGGAAAACATTCATTTTAATAAGCATTATGTTTGTGAAAAAAGTGCACCTTTTACCACCCTTGCAGATCATCTTCAACTTTGGACCAGCAACTCTCTTGATTGAATGTTAGTCATAAATAAGTACTTGTTTGTTTTATTTTAATATTGCCAGGATTGCTTTAAGTCAATTAACTTGTAATCTGGGTCAAACATAAAAACTGATGATTTGTCTAGAAACTTCAGAAAAAGACTGTGGGCAGAATTCACGAAGGCTTGCACGGAGTGTAAGAGACGTGCAACACTCCATGCAAGCCTCGCGATCCAGGAACAGCCCTAAACTCCATGTAAGAGACCAGCTAAAACGTCTCTTACATGGACTGGGCGTGGACATGCTAAATACCTCACTTGCAGCCGAAAGGTATGCAAATGAGGTATATTAGCGATCCACGAAGCAGAAACCAGTCCGTGTAAGAGACGTTTTAGCTGCAGAAATGTACTCAGTTGACAACTGAGTACGTTTCTGCAAATTCCACAACGGAGCTATGTCAGCTCCATAAAAAGGGTGCATATGACTCAGACAGCATGCCAATGGCCAAATATGTGGCCATTGGCAATATAACCCGATGCCAAAATAATAAAAATATATATATTTTCCAGAGCAGCACAGCGCAAATGGGTTGCGCTGTATAAAACATGAAAATGAAGGTTATAAACCCACAAATGTGGGTTTCATGCAATACATGGAATGACAATGCAGGGACCAGCAGCCCAAAAACAACATGGCCACCGTGTAGTGGTTGCTAAGGGGGGAAGCTGAGTCTAAGACATGTAACTAAGCATTAGTAGGCAATCTCATGTAAATGAGGGTTAGGATACTGAATCTCACAGTCACATAGCAAATGAGCACAGTCTGAGTAGTGTAAGAGATACATAAGGGGGAGGAATAGGGTAGGAGATAGGTGACATCACAGGGGGGAATGGTAGAAAGAAATGCAGTTCATTGGAGGCCAGTGTAACATGACAGATGACAGACACAGATCATGGAAAGAGGTGTGCCACTAGATAAGTCATGGAAAGTCAAGAAATGGAAGGTGTACACTGTTACTTACACCAAAGTTTCTTGCTGGGCGTGCATGCACACGTGTGCGTGCCATGAAGCGTGAGTAAGACAGTGTGCGCGGGTGTAAGGCAGACTCAGCATGTGGGAGCGTGTTGGGAGATGTTTAACACTGTTTGCGCTGGTGTGCGCTCGTGTAGGGCAGGCTGAGTATGTTGGAGGCTGTTGGCAGACGTGTAACAGTGTTTGCGCGGGTGTACGAGCGTTTTAACCTGAATAAGTAGATTCTGAACTGTGTAAGCATGTGTGCGCGCGTGTAAGCCACTGTGAGCATGTTTCTGATAGCATGCATGTTGCTCCCCCCTGAGGAAACAGAGAGGAAAAAGGAAGCAACAGAATTAATAGAAAGCTAGCTGGATAACTGCTGAAGCTAGCAGGTGAAAACAATTAGAAGCAGGCAATTACACAGGCAGAATAGTAGCCCAGCCCAGCACTTAAAACTCTGCAAACAGTAGTGCAGGATGTTTCCCTTAAGAGACACTGCAAGACAGGAGTAAGCTAATAGAAGTGAAAACTGAAAAAGCTGAACTCAGAGCAGAAATGTTAGGGGCTGCCATAGCTGTCATAATGAGACATAGGCGACTTGCTGAGGGTGGTGACAATGCAGATAGTGCCAGACAACCCACAGTGAGGAGACAGAGAAGAGTGTACAGGCCCAGGGTCACCTACCATGGGTTACATGAGCTGGAGATAGTAGAGCGCTATAGAGTGGACAGAGAGCTCCTGCAGCAAATTGTTGAGCTGTGCAGGCCACGCCTCACACACAGAACCAACAGAGGGGAACCCATCCCAGTGGAAGCCAAGGTATGTGTTGGCCTAAGAATACTAGCAACAGGTACCTTCCACAGACCAACTGGCGATATGATGGGGATATCACAGGCATCAGCCTCCAGGGTACTGCACCAGTTCCTGGATGCCATGTCAGCACATGTCGGTGATCATGTATATTTCCCCAATGCCCGTGAGGTATTGGCCAGCAATATTAGTCTCTTCCAGCAAATAGCGGAATACCCTGAGGTAGTGGGTGCAATAGACTGCACGCACATGCGCATCAAAGCACCAGCTGGTGAGCAGGGTAGGGCCTACATTAACCGCAAGGGCTTCCCCTCCATCAACTGCCAGGTCGTGTGTGATGCCCAGGGCATAATAATGAATGTGTGTGCTGGCTGCCCTGGGAGTTACCACGATTCCCACATCTGGCATTTGACGCAGCTGTACCAGACATTTGCCAATGGGGACATCCCACACGGACACCTAGTGGGGGATGCAGGTTATGCACTGGAGCCGTGGCTGATGACACCCATCAGAAACGCACACACCTGAACAGGAACGCCATAATGAGGCACACGCACAAACACGTAATGTAATAGAGCATGTGTTTGGGCTGCTCAAGTCATGGTTCCGGTGTCTGGACACATCTGGTGGAGCCTTGCAGTACACACCAACTACATGTACCCAAATTGTCATGGTATGTGCTATGCTACATAATATGATCTTGTGAAAACAGCTGCAGCAGGACCAGCATAGGGCCGGGCCAAACAGCCCCCCACCATTGCCAAGGCCATCACAGGCAGAGCGTGACTCGGAGGAGGAACAACCTGAGCCTGCCCCAGTAGGCAGAACGAGGCGTGCCCAGTATGCCCTGGCCTTGGCAAAGAGGCAAAGCATAGCACATACACTGGCTCAGTAGGATCCCTGGGAATGATACCCCCTCTGACTCACTCAAATAATAACATGGATGCCTAAAATGACATGACCTGCTCACAAACATGTACAGGAAAGTGTAATATGCGCATCCGACAGAGGCAGCCCTGCAGCATCACCTGAGGCATGAATGCCATGTGTTAAGTAATGTAACACCATGTACTATATGCACACATGAGCACCCTGACTAACATCCACCCTCACCAAGCATGAAGCCACAAAATGATGATGGGATGATCAAGTGCAATAACTGGCTGAAGTAATGCAGTTAGTCAAAGGGGAGCCAATGTGTTTCAGGCTGGGAAGACATGCGGAGCATGACATGATGCACCACCTGCTAGGGGTGGCATGCACCTATCATGCCATGCCCCATGGATACTGGCAAAGGCTGTCAGTACCCACAGCATGCCCTGAATAGGTAAGTCTCAAAACACAAACCCACCTTCATAGGTTCTACAAGGGATAGGAACCTAGATGTAATGCTACCCAATGACAGATGTATAAACAGCAAGATGTGTGCAGTGTAAACACACACAGTATGGAGAATGTAGATACCAGTCTTGTAACAGAGAACTGGGTCAAGGCTCACATCAGCACCCTAACACTACCAGGTCACACCTCAGACTGCTGTACAGTCGCAAAACATGGAACAAGCTACAAAAGGAGGGTGACTAGCAAGAAATGGAAAGGATAACCACACCCCCATGTTGGTACCACAACAAGAAGCAGCATGGATTAGCCATGGTCAAATACCAATGGATAAAACCGCCTCCCAGTATATAGCCTGCTGCAGACTACTGTCCTAATACCAGGAACTGCACTTGGCCTATGTCGGAATACATGCTTGACTGAAAATACCCAAACATACACTGGGAACATTATACTAGCACCAACACAGTAGGAGAAAATTACCCAGATTCCATAAACCAAAATGCCCAGGAACAATGTACCACTCCCACAAGAGGGGTAAGCATACTGGATGTGATAATCAGCAGCATGTGTACTGGTTGGCAAGATGAGAAGTGTACCCCTCACTGGTAAGACCAGCCCATAGAGTAGTCACACTGGATATACACATCCTGACCCCAGTCCCTGGCCAGAATACCACAGTGAAAAACATGTGTAAAGCATAGGTTGCAGCCCTCAAAACCGATGTTGAATCCACAAAAGGCCCTGTGCAAGTGCAGAATATGGGACACACCACAGAACATGTTATACAGGCATTCCATGAACACAGCCAAGAATGCTTGGAGTATGCAATCACAAATAACAACAACACACAATGCCATACACGCAGGCATCTGGCATGCTGGACTCCAGCCATTACCAAACCATGCAAGAGAATGAGGAAGCTACCACATGATAGAGCAAACATAAAAAGGGAAGTAATCACTGACCAGTAGTATGGCAATAACATATGTGCACACATACAATCCACTAAGTCCAGCCACAACAAGTAGAATCTGTGAATCCAGAGGCAATGTGACACCAGTCCCAAGTACACAGACAACCACAACACCCCCCAATAAATACAAATATATGTGATAGATGCATCCATGTATCCAAACCAGAGGTTGAGCTCCACCAACTCAGTACTGTCAAAACTAGTCAGGAGGAGAAGGTAGCCACATACATCACAAACCCAGTCCCACATAGACCTACCACAACTGTAAACCAAACACATAAACACAGACAAATATTCCCGGAGGCCTTAATTACAAACACACCACACCAACAGAAGCCTCCAAAGCAGATCACAAGCAACCACAACCTTCAAACATAGCACATGCAACGAATAGTACGCAAAGCTGGTGTGCCAAACAGTCACAGGCCAGAAGGAGAAACAACATGCCTGATACAGTCGTAATAGGTGTCTGTATAGGCAGACACACTGCTGTCCCACTCACCAGACTGAACAAGGGAAAGGGTAGAGTAAGCTGCCTGTAGGCTGCCACAAAATGCCACATAACACAAGTACGCAGGTCACCCCAAAGCAAGCAGAAATATGATGCACTCAATGTCCATGCTGGTGTGAATTACCTGAGATGTACCTCCCTGGTCAACATGAAAGGAGACTTGGATGGTCCCTCTGAGTATGTACCCCAGGGCGGTATAACACTGGCTGTGTGCAGCATCCAACCCTCACCAAGAATGATGCCACAGTACAAACACAGAATGCTCATGTTTAACAGCTGGCACAGTTACAGCTGTCAGTCCAAGAGGGTCTAATGTCTGTCTGCTTGAGATGTCAAGCATGACAAGCCATGCTGCTGTTCCAGGGATGGCTTGCAGCTGTTACCCGTGTATGTCTGGATACTGGATAAAGCCTTTGCCGCCTCCATAGAGCCGTATGTAGGCAAGGCCAAAAAGACTACCCACCACCCTAGAAAACATAAGTGGTAGGAAACATAAGGGTAATGCTGACCAATGCCAGATGTGTAAACTGCAATATGCGTGCCCCTGAGGCACTTCCCATTATGGAGAACATCGATGTCTGTGCAGTGACAGAAGCCTTCTGCAAGCCTAGTGATAGCACACCAGCACTACTAGGTTATACCACATATCATGTGTTATGGCCCCAACACCTGAACCAAAACATCAAAGGAGGGGGAGTATCCATATGCAGCACAGACACCCATATTGCCAGATAACTGACAATGCACAAAGCAGCGGAGACCACCCATGTGCACATAACTGTAGTCAAAACTGCTGTACAGTCTGTAGCATGCGACAGACCACACTCTCACACACAAGAACTCCACCCAGACATCCGAAGACACTGGACAGTATGAATGTCCCACCAAATACCAGACAAGGTACACACAAATTACCACATAGGTGTCAAACCATTATGTATGCAAGGAGTAATCAGGGACCTAGGGACACAGGTCGACATTAATCTGTCATGTGACACCCACAATGCCAATATGGCTATGAAGATTGTCGATATTGGACACTGTATCATGAAAGGATTCACATCAACATCAACAGAGGTCACTGTGCCGCTGTACTGTTCCCTTATCAGACCCATAATCTAGTACAATGACTCATATGGGATGTACCGTACGTGACATCTGCAGCTGTTCGGAAGACCTCATAGTTACCCCACCAACAGGATAAAGGGTGTGAAATATATGTCATATGCTGCCTGGCTGTAGACACCCCAGCTGACTGCAGTCACACACTGCCTACACAGAGGCACTGTATGTCTGTTGTACAAGGCCATGTCCAACACAGGAGTAATGGACATGCTCCACCACAAGAAATCAAAGCCATTGAAGCTGTGCGAGTCACAGATGTCAGCCTCAACACATAATGAAATAAGATGTGTTGGAGGGACTGATACATAACCCAGAGGCTCCCCACACCCAGAAACAGGATCCCAATCCATGGTAGGCAGAGCCCCTCACTGACACCCCTCAACAGGAATATTGCCAAGTGGATGGATGACCGTACATGTATACTGGGGGTCCTCACTGTGTCATGACCAGACAGAGGCACAGTGAAGAACATCATAAATGGCCATAATTGAACATAGCAAGGGGTGGTGAAAGACACACACACTCTGGCTAGGCTTACTAATGGCCTAGGGTGTATAGCCTAGTATGAACCCATGAACCTATGAAGATACAAAATGTACAGGACACTAAGGATAATCACAAGGGTTACCCAACTGATGGTAGGAACCATGTTGGGCATCCACAGATATGCTCCAAATCACACAGATATTACAAACAACATACGAAACACACACACATATTGCTAACATACAACCTGTCAGGTGCAGTGCAAACACTCCCCCCCCAAGTGCAAAATACCTATCCCAGCAGACTGATGGTCCCCTGACATTGCAGATGCTGAGGTAACAGCCATCATCTGCAAAGCAGAACACACAGCAGCAAAGGTATGTAATGGTGTCCTGTGCTGAGGCCAACATGGACTCCAAGAATAATGGAATGCCAAATCACACTACTGCCCAATGTCAGCCTTACCACAGGATATGTACCCAAAGAGCAGTGTACAACAACAGTGGTCCATCACAACAAAGGTGTTGCCAGAATGGATACTCCAAACTACCACCCCAGGATCCTGACAAGCTTGTTCTGCACAGCTACGGAAAGGATCAGTATGTACCGCAGACAGAAGGCTATTGTGGACCTACTGATACTGGACCCTACACAGTGTGGCTGTCGTAACTGCAGAACCTGCCCCTAAACATGTCTGACCAATTTGAAGCAGTCATTAAGGTCATTGATGAGGGCAATGTGGTCCACACAGCGTAGCTGGACTGTGCACATGCTTCTAGACAATACCGTCGAGTTCAGTATGGGTATGTTCACCAGCTTAAATGTATACCCCTATGTCAGTAGAGGGGTTGCAAACCAGACCATGGACAGAACTGACATGGTCAGACATGCCGCATCCATGTCAGACTACAAAGCGGATATGAGTGGCATCCCACAAGGCCTGGTCTTGGCCCCCCCCCCCCCGTTCTGTATATATGTCCCATAGGTATAGGCCAACATGGAAGGACTGTGACTGAACATGTATGAAGAGGAGTACAAACAGCCCACCATATCCGACCCCCAGCTGACACAAGCAACCCACAAAAGGGCCACCTACAAACAGACAACTGTAGCCATAGCCATGTCAGCAAGCTAATTGCAGAACTGTGTATAGACAACCACCGTGGATATACAGTAAGTGCCCACAAATTACCACACAGGTGTTAACCCATGAGGTACCTAACATGTAATGTGATACCTGGGTAGAAAAGGTGATAAATATCCTGCACTGGACAAACATGTGGCTGTAGTGTTCGCAGAAACATGTACCATATACCCACCCAAACATGAAGGTTGGCAGATGTAGATAAGAGGAACTCACTGTGGCTCTACAGTCATCCTCCATCAGTGTCACAACTGACTACAATAGCCCCTGTGGGATATACCACAGCAGACACCTCCATCAACTGTAAAGTCCACAACAGTACCCCACCAGGGGTAGCAAAGAACATGAACAGATGCCATGTGTTGCCTGAGTAAACAAACTGCAGCCCCACACACCACCATCCTTCCCAGCTACAGGAAAGCTGTGCCCGATGTATGAAGCCATGTCCAACCTGGAATGAATGAACATGTTGCACCTTGTAGAATCTGAATGACAGTGAGCTATGCACATGAGAGACCTGAACCCCAGCACTGACATACATAGGACAAGCTGTACAGAATGATCCATAACACAGAAGGCACCCCCACTCTTCAGTAAACTCCTGGTACAGGTCAGCCAGAGAGTCACATATCGACACCCCTCAAGAGGAATCCTGATGAGTGTATGGGAGATGGTAGGCTAACCCTGGCTATCACTGTTATGTCAGAGGTAGACGGAGGCACAGTTTACTAACCATGACATATGTCACGGCAAACTCCAGTTACAATGTGTGTCGAAGGACAAACACACCCTGTGACTAGCATCAGAAATGGCCTAGGGAACATCGCTAGTGTTTGCCAATGTCCACCCATGTTGTGGAATACACTAGCAATGTTGGATGAGCCTGGTGTAGGTAGTTCATATCTGAACATATTGCAATATGGTCATATGTGCACAACTGGCCCCTACATAGTCTGTTGTGCTCACTATGAAGATGTCAAGCAGTCATAGGACTAAAGCCCAGGATACTGTCCACCACAGTGAAAGTACTGAACCAGTACACTATACGGTACTACAGTGTTAGGTCATTATGAAAGTATGTTGAGAACTGTCTGCAAAGTATCCCATGCAATCCCTGCAGGCACAGTATAATCCCTGTTGTGGCAGACACAAAGCAGTTGGCCAGTTAGTACACAACATGACACCCAACACACAACCATAAACGTGAGATATTGTTGAAGTTCACACACACCCAAATATGTGGTGGACTTCAGAGTGCAACATATGGAAAGCTCACACTGGGCATGCTCGCACACTTTGATAAATGAGGCATATGTCAGACAACATGCCATGGAAAGGCTGAACTGGGCATGCTCACACACTTAGGCCATATCTCCATTTAGCAGTTGGCCACACATATCTGGTATTTGTACGTGTCAGTCCAGGAACCAACCACAACACAGCAATCAGCCAAGTGCACACAGTAAATGACTACAGAGACATAAGTGATATAGTGGATTGCTGTCATATGCAAACATCTTCCACAGATACACAAGTTGGTCATAGGAACAGGGAATGCTATGGCAATAAAGACCTGCAAACAGTAGAACAGCACAACAAATATTGTGCATCCGACAATTGAACATATGGGTGTAGAGGTCAATACTAGGCTTGTTGCCCTAGGGAATGACAGCTCAGCCAGAGTGTGCTTGGCATTTGCATCCCCAGGATAGTAGGCTACTGTGCCACTGTAAAGTAGGTCACAGAAGGCAACATGTGAGGCTAGTGAGCTGTGCCTCTGTTAAGCAGGGGCACCGTGGAGGTCCCAGGGATTGAATGTGCTAAGCCACAGCCATGTTGTCGGTGTGTGCTGTGAGAGGGTTGCTGAGGATCTCTGACAGTAGGTGTCCGTCAATAACAGACTGAGTGGAGCCCTATCTGCATTCTCTGGACGATTCCACTGTCAACACTGTGTTGTAATGAGTATGTGTGAATGAAGTGCCGTGCCAGAACTGTTCACAGATGCCCTCCCTCTGTGGGCTACAGCTCTGCAATGTATTAGGTCACTCTGTCTGTTGTACGGCGCATATATGGCTGGTGTACAGCTGACAGGTGTCTTGTTGTGGAACAGTCATGGGTATATGTGGGATAGCATGACCAATGCAAACCGTACACATGCTCATAGAATGCAATTGTCAAGGATTATGCTGAGTGGCCAGTATAGTCCTCCAGCATGGGTCCTCTGAAGTCGTCCACCCCAGTCTACACAAGTGTAGAGTCTGCTTGTGCTAAATACAGTTTGTGTGCAGTGACAACCTTGCCTGGGGGTGGAGATGGGATATGGATGTCCAGGGAAAGGTGGGTATGGTCAGATATCAACAATGGTGGTCTACCTCTGGTGTGAAACAGTGAGTACCCATGTTGCAGATGGACAGGTGCAATATGTATTCCCCCATGTGACTGTGGTGTGTGGTTCTGCCATAGCACATGGACCCACAAATTGTAGTGGCTGTAGGGTAAAGTGGTAGAGGCCTGAGTATTTCTCACATACAATATGCCTGTACCTGATGTTAACAACTGGAATGGTGTATGTGAACACCTGCATATCCTGGCACTGTTCCCAGGGAAGCTAAGTGTGTGTCCTGGATGTGGGTGTGGTGTTCTGGACTGGTTGTGTTGTGTGTTACAGGTCCTGTGGTCCCAAAGCATGGTATAGAACATAACCTGCCAGTGCGATGTGCATATCTGACCCTGACGTAGGTGGCTGCAAATGCATATATATGCTATCCCCCACCTGACAGGTAGTACTACATGTACATACCTCTGTAGAAATAAAGATGTCAGCACCATATAAATACTACAGGTGCAGAACAGATGCCCAGTAATTCGGATAGTGTCCTCTGCTAATGCGTCTCCTTCAAGTGTCATAATATAGTTAGGTAGGGGTTCGAATCCTGCAAATGCTCAGTGTGTGTGGGTGAGTGGGGTTTGTGTGTGTGAAAGGCTGTGAGAGGGAAATGTCCCTTTTGGCAACTTGGAAAACACACTACAGGATGCACATTCTCCTTTCTAAACACAGATGTGTCAGCACCCTATAAGTACAGCAGGAGAAGAAAAACCTCCCAGTAATGCAAATAGCGCACTCCGCTAATGCGTCCGTCTCGAGTGTCATAACATAGTTAGGTAGGGGTTTGAATCCTGTACATGCTCAGTGTGTGTGGAGGGGGTTAGTGTGTGTTCAAGACTGTTTGAAAGAAGTATCCCTTTTGCCAACTAGGAGAGTACACTACAGGATGCACATTCCCCTTTCTAAACACTGATGATGTCAGCACCCTATAAGTACAGCAGGAGAAAAGAAACTTCACAGTAATGTGAATAGCACACTCCGCTAATGTGTCAGTCGCGAGTGTCATAACGTAGTTAGGTAGTGGTTTGAATCCTGCAAGTGTGTGTGGATGAGGGGGGCTAGTGTGTGTGCAATATTGTGTGAGGGAAATGTTCCTTTTGGCAACTGGGAGAACACACTACAGGATGCACATTCCCCTTTCTAAACACAGATGATGTCAGCACCCTATAAGTACAGCAGGAGAAGAGAAGCTTCCCCGTAATGTGAATAGTGTGCTCCGCTAATGCGTCCGTCTTGAGTGTCATAACATAACTAGGTAGTGACAAGGCCACTGCACAACGTAGGTTGAAAACTTCAGTACTTATTCAAGCCAAAACGAACCAACGGCAGGACACCAGTTTAATCCACAGCTACAAAATTTTATTACAGACTGATATATTATCCTTAAATGTACTAGGCAATGCACAAATTCTTCTGAACTCAAACTCTAACAATTTCTCAAAAAACACAAATTCCGGACAAGTGGGTGGGTTAAATGTACTTTTTCTTGTTAAAGAAGCACCTAAATTACTATGTCCACCCATATCAAAGTTCATATTGTCATTAAAATACTTCTGGAGGTTCAACCTCCTCACAAACAATTTTAAACTTGATAAAACATGTGCTATATCTAGCTTGAAACTGGGGACATAACTCAGACCCCTCGTGAATAACTCAAAGTGTTATTGGCTTGAATAAGTACTGAAGTTTTCAACCTACGTTGTGCAGTGGCCTTGTCATTTATTTGTTATCTGCTAGTGCCCTGATATTGGGTCAATTGTTTGTTTTTACCTTTTGTTGGCTGTGCCTACGGAAGTTGGTGAGCTTCGGTGGAGATGGAGGCTATACTGAAGGAGCTGGCAGGTGTGGTTGACAAGCTTATCCATGTTTATGCTAACAGTAAGGAAGTTTGTAACACCAGTGATGTCAACATTGAAGCTGTTGAGAGGGGTTTGTCCGATACGCAAGCAGAGTTGTTTACTCTGCACTCACCACTGGCAAGTTCAATTGCGCCTGGTCAATTGCCTAATACATCTAACGTTTCCGCCAGATAGTGGAGCGTTGCTAATTCAGTGCAAGAGGCCAACCAAACACTAAGGGAGCAGGTTTGGTTGTACCTCCGGTTCCCTCGACGAGATCAGAAAACGTTTTTTGTGTGGAGTCATGGTTTCAGACTCCTTCTTTTGGCGAAAATATATTTAATTCAGAGCAAGTGGGGGCTGATAAGCCCTCCTTAAAGGAGCAGATATATAGGTTCAACAAGCTGTGTACTAAATACAGGGCCATGCAGTTGGACAATTGGTTTTTGGCTCAGTCTAAGGAACGGAAGCAAGTGCCGAAGGGGCTAAGAGTGTGGAAACTTCCTATGGGAATCGACGTAGAATCCAAGGCCTTTGGACAATTGACTGATCTTTTTGATCGTACAGGTATGGAGCTCCTTGATATTATTATTGACAACAACAATGTCAAAATGTGCTCCTTAAGGGAAGACATAACTAAACTACACACTAGTATCACGACTGACTTGCTTTTTTTCCAGCACAAAACAAGTTTTGAGAAAGTGATTAGAGACTTGGACAGCTATGTAGTACAAAGTAGATTGGTTAAGAACAAAAAATTGCTTAGAGACACCACTGATTATGCCAATAGGAATGTGTATCCACCCGGGAAAAAGTGGCTTAAGCAGACTTTTAATACTGAATTTAGTAAAGGCAGTATGTCACAAAATATTGACACAGGGGAATTTTGTGACGATTGTATTGATCATATTCCTGGGAGAGACGATGAAGTTTTTTTGGACGAATATCAAGGTCCCAGGAGATCCAAGAGACTGTTGAATCAAGGAACAAGGACTGCCTATTTTCCTCGGGGGGAGCATATCAGGGGGAGGGGGAGAGGGAGGGGGGGTTACTACTAGGGAGACTGGGTGAAGTTTCCAGTAGTAAAGTGAATGGTGATTTTCATATGTTTTCATCTGTTTTTAATGTTCAAAGATCTAACACTGTTAATGTCAGTCTTTTAGATGGGCCTTTGCATTTATGTTTTAATGACAAAATTGAATCTAGAAGGAATAGGAATAGTGACACTACCCATGGTGTGGTTGTAGACAGCCAAATTAATGTGGGCAATGTATTTTGTTCAATCAGCAATATATCAGTAATGAATGAAGAAGTGAGTAATGGTGGTTATCACATCGCTAATGGTTTTGACAACAATGTATTGTGTGCTGACACTAGGTTGTCGCATGACAGCATGGGTGTTGCTGTTGATGGAGGTTTAAAGTGTATGGTAACTAAACAAAAAGGTTTTACTATCTACAACTATACTGAAGTTGAGACAGAAGGCACACACTTTGAGTTATTCACGAGGGGTCTGAGTTATGTCCCCAGTTTCAAGCTAGATATAGCACATGTTTTATCAAGTTTAAAATTGTTTGTGAGGAGGTTGAACCTCCAGAAGTATTTTAATGACAATATGAACTTTGATATGGGTGGACATAGTAATTTAGGTGCTTCTTTAACAAGAAAAAGTACATTTAACCCACCCACTTGTCCGGAATTTGTGTTTTTTGAGAAATTGTTAGAGTTTGAGTTCAGAAGAATTTGTGCATTGCCTAGTACATTTAAGGATAATATATCATTCTGTAATAAAATTTTGTAGCTGTGGATTAAACTGGTGTCCTGCCGTTGGTTCGTTTTGGCTTGAATAAGTACTGAAGTTTTCAACCTACGCTGTGCAGTGGCCTTGTCATTTATTTGTTATCTGCTAGTGCCCTGATATTGGGTCAATTGTTTGTTTTTACCTTTTGTTGGCTGTGCCTACGGAAGTTGGTGAGCTTCGGTGGAGATGGAGGCTATACTGAAGGAGCTGGCAGGTGTGGTTGACAAGCTTATCCATGTTTATGCTAACAGTAAGGAAGTTTGTAACACCAGTGATGTCAACATTGAAGCTGTTGAGAGGGGTTTGTCCGATACGCAAGCAGAGTTGTTTACTCTGCACTCACCACCGGCAAGTTAAATTGCGCCTGGTCAATTGCCTAATACATCTAACGTTTCCGCTTCGTATAGTGGAGCGGTTGCTAATTCAGTGCAAGGCGTAGTGCGTCAACCAAACACTAAGGGAGCAGGTTTGGTTGTACCTCCGGTTCCCACGACGAGATCAGAAAACGTTTTTCGTGTGGAGTCATGGTTTCAGACTCCTTCTTTTGGCGAAAATACATTTAATTCAGAGCAAGTGGGGGCTGATAAGCCCTCCTTAAAGGAGCAGATATATAGGTTCAACAAGCTGTGTACTAAATACAGGGCCATGCAGTTGGACAATTGGTTTTTGGCTCAGTCTAAGGAACGGAAGCAAGTGCCAAGGGGCTAAGAGTGTGGAAACTTCCTATGGGAATCGTAGAATCCAAGGCCTTTGGACAATTGACTGATCTTTTGATCGCACAGGTATGGAGCTCCTTGATATTATTATTGACAACAACAATGTCAAAATGTGCTCCTTAAGGAAGACATAACTAAACTACACACTAGTATCACGACTGACTTGCTTTTTTTCCAGCACAAAACAAGTTTTGAGAAAGTGATTAGAGACTTGGACAGCTATGTAGTACAAAGTAGATTGGTTAAGAACAAAAAATTGCTTAGAGACACTACTGATTATGCCAATAGGAATGTGTATCCACCCGGGAAAAAGTGGCTTAAGCAGACTTTTAATACTGAATTTAGTAGGCAGTATGTCACAAAATATTGACACAGGGAATTTTGTGACGATTGTATTGATCATATTCCTGGGGAGACGATGAAGTTTTTGGACGAATATCAAGGTCCCAGGAGATCCAAGAGACTGTTGAATCAAGGAACAAGGACTGCCTATTTTCCTCGGGGGGAGCATATCAGGGGGAGGGGGAGAGGGAGGGGGGGTTACTACTAGGGAGACTGGGTGAAGTTTCCAGTAGTAATGTGAATGGTGATTTTCATATGTTTTCATCTGTTTTTAATGTTCAAAGATCTAACACTGTTAATGTCAATCTTTTAGATGGGCCTTTGCATTTATGTTTTAATGACAAAATTGAATCTAGAAGGAATAGGAATAGTGACACTACCCATGGTGTGGTTGTAGACAGCCAAATTAATGTGGGCAATGTATTTTGTTCAATCAGCAATATATCAGTAATGAATGAAGAAGTGAGTAATGGTGGTTATCACATCGCTAATGGTTTTGACAACAATGTATTGTGTGCTGACACTAGGTTGTCGCATGACAGCATGGGTGTTGCTGTTGATGGAGGTTTAAAGTGTATGGTAACTAAACAAAAAGGTTTTACTATCTACAACTATACTGAAGTTGAGATAGAAGGCACACACTTTGAGTTATTCACGAGGGGTCTGAGTTATGTCCCCAGTTTCAAGCTAGATATAGCACATGTTTTATCAAGTTTAAAATTGTTTGTGAGGAGGTTGAACCTCCAGAAGTATTTTAATGACAATATGAACTTTGATATGGGTGGACATAGTAATTTAGGTGCTTCTTTAACAAGAAAAAGTACATTTAACCCACCCACTTGTCCGGAATTTGTGTTTTTTGAGAAATTGTTAGAGTTTGAGTTCAGAAGAATTTGTGCATTGCCTAGTACATTTAAGGATAATATATCAGTCTGTAATAAAATTTTGTAGCTGTGGATTAAACTGGTGTCCTGCCGTTGGTTCGTTTTGGCTTGAATAAGTACTGAAGTTTTCAACCTACGTTGTGCAGTGGCCTTGTCATTTATTTGTTATCTGCTAGTGCCCTGATATTGGGTCAATTGTTTGTTTTTATAACTAGGTAGTGGTTTGAACCCTGCAAGTGTGTGTGTTTGGATGAGGGGGGTTAGTGTGTGTGCACTTTTGTGTGAGGGAAATGTCCCTTTTGGCAACCGGGAGAACACACTACAGGATGCACATTCCCCTTTCTAAACACAGATGATGTCAGCACCCTATAAGTAGAGCAGGAGAAAGGAAACCTCCCAATAATGCAAATAGCGTGCTCCGCTAATGCGTCCGTCTTGAGTGTCATAACATAGTTATGTAGTGGTTTAAATCCAGCAAATGGTAAGTGTGTGTGTTTGGATGAGAGGAGTTAGTGTGTGTGCAATTTTGTGAGGGAAATGTGCCTTTTGGCAACTGGGAGAACACACTACAGGATGCACATTCCCCTTTCTAAACACTGATGATGTCAGCACCCTATAAGTACAGCAGGAGAAGGAAAGCCTCCCAGTAATGCGAATGGCGCACTCTGCTAATGTGTCTCTCCCGAGTGTCATAATATAGTTAGGTAGGAGTTTGAAATCTGTAAATGGCATGTGTGTGTGTTTGGATGTGGGGACTCTGTGTGTGTGCAATTCTGTATGAAAAACATGTGCTTTTTTGAAATCAGGGGATCACACTACATGATGCACATTACCCTTTCCAAACAGTGATGATGACAGCACCCTATACATACAGCTTGAGAAGAGACATCTGCCAGTACTCAGAATAGCGCAACCTGCTACAGCGTCTCTCTCAGGTGCCATAACATATTTAGGTAGGGGTTTGAAACCTGCAAGTGGGGAGTTTGTGTGTGTGCATTTCCGTATGAAAAACATGTTAGTTTTGGCAATCAGGAGATCACACTACCTGATGCACATTACCCTTTCAAAATATTGATGTTGTCAGCACCCTATAAGTACAGCCAGAGAAGAGGAGCTATCTAGTAATCCGAATAGTGCGCTTTGCTAATGCGTCTCTCTCACGTCTCGTGACTTAGTTAGGTAGGGGAATAAATCCTGCAAATGGCAAGTGTGCGTGTGTGTGTGTGTGGGGGGGGGTAGTAGGGTGTGCGTAAATGCAAGTGTGAAAGAACAGATCCTTTTGGCAAATACTACAATACACCAAAAGCTGCATATTCCCCCAGTAAACACAGGGGATGTCACCACACTATCAGCACAGCCAAACAGGGCTAGTTGGCTAGTAATGCCAATAGTGCGCTCTGCTACTGTGTCTATTACCATTGTCAGAGTACAGATAGGTATGTTTTGGTAACCCACAACTGCCACGTGTGTTTATGTCACACAGTATGACCTTGTGTGGGTCTTTGTACATAACAATGCATGCCATTGCCTAAACCAGCAATGGCATTGCACACATGATGTATGTGTGACACATACACATAAATACCTGTGACCTGCAGTAGTTACCATGTCTGACACATGCCTCGAGTGGATAAATGGTATTTGCAATGTATACCAATATGACTGTGTCTTACTGTGCAGGGTCTGCACGCGGTATGTGTCTATACAGTGTGGGTGTATATGGTAAAGTACCTACAGCAGGGGTTACACATCTGGTCTGGGCCATACAGTGTACATGTAGTTGATGTACAGGTGCTGCATGTTCCCACCTGTTGTGGTAGTGGTAACATGTCATTCCACTGCAATTCAGTGACCACATGCTGTGAACCCTTCAACTAGTGTGTTGTAGCTACAGTAATGCTCACGCACAATGTTTGGCTGGATGCAGTCCAGCCATATAAACACAGTTCTTGTAACTGTCATATTGCCAGTGTTGTTATGGAGGATAGGTGGTCTTCCTGTGTATGGGAGGGTTGTGTGTGCCAGGCTATGAACCAGATGGCAGTCCGACACACTGTTAGCTGCACACGATTAGGCCCTGATGCTTTGTGCTGTGCCAACAACCTGGAGGTGTGTGTATCTGTAGTACCTTGGGATACCACCCCCCTGTCCATGTGTGTTACATGTGTAGGGGACAACAGGCATGGTATGGGGCATAACCTGTCAGTGATGGGTAACACCTTTGAGCCATGAATCAGGAATCTGGTACTACACAGACATTGCAGTTCACCGTGCTGAGGGCAGTGTCTGGTGCATGCATCTTCCAGTGTACACTGCTGTTGTTGTGTAGCAGCACTGTTAGTGTCCTAACCTGTGTGATACCCATGGAGGTGGCTATGTAAACCATGTCCTGCAGCATAAGGCAGTATGTGTGTACCAAGGAGCTTTGCCATTATACATCGGGCCATGGGTGTCACGTGCAAGATGACCCTTTCACATCATTGTGGCTTCCCTAGCATGTAAGCACATGTTGACAGCCAGCGGATACCCTATGAATGACAGTGGAGACCGAGCATAATGTAGACATACAACACCCTTCCCACATATAGTGGTAGCATACCTGGTGAGGGTATGTTGGCAACCAAGATCAGGCTCATACTGGCCTGTGCCACATGCTGAGAGATCCATTCTATGTTCCCTATCATGTAGTCCAGGGAGGTATGTCTCAGGTCAGCCATACTGGCATGGTCAATGAGTGAGTCATATGTGTCCATGCCTCTGACTGACCTGTATGCATGTGTTCTGTGGTGGACCATAGTGCCCCTGAGGCATATCGCTGTGACCTTCACCAGATACAGCCTGTTGAGCGGGACCCCAGTGCAGCACCCAAGACATGTACCTGACACGTCTGTAGCAGGTGTGTTGTGTAGCCCTACAGGCTGTGAGTGTGTGGCACAGGGGATGTGTGTGCCATGTGTGGCATGTGCTCTGTTCCGACGGAACATATGCCTGTATGCCAGCTGCGGAGGTGTGTGATGCTCAGGCAGGATGCTATTCTGAGTCCCCACATATGCCCCAGTGTGTTCAACATGCTGTCAGTGCGTGTCAATGTCTGACTTTTATTGTAGTCACTGTAATATATTTTATTTATTTATTTATTTATCCTACATTTGTTGACCGGGATAGTCCGACTGGATGCATGTCCATTTCCAGGGGAGGCCCGGGGAGAAAAGCTACAAGGGTAAGCAGATACAGCATTACATAATACCAGCATTACATATTACAAACAGATTATTTACAGAGATTACATAAGTAAGCAAGTTAAACATGTTCCACAGGTTAATGTTAGTCCTGAGCACAAGTCAGGATTAAATTAAATTACACAGTAAACTGGTTAACAGATTTTACACATTCGAGTTAGCCAGGCTTGATACATTGACATAGCCAGTTAAGTGACAAATGTTGTTTGAGTCTAGTGTTAAATTGACCTAAGGTGGAAAGTAAGGTAATATCAGCTGGAAGTGAGTTCCAGGATCTACTTACAGAGTTTGCAAAGAGAGAATCACCGGCTGTGTTATTAAATTTGCTAGTCTGAATTAGTAGTTTGTTAGAGGATCGAAGCGGTCTAGGATTGTTATAGGGGGTGATAATATTTGAAGTGCAGGAGTATTGTCCGGATTATAGAGGATTTTATAGGCCATAATCAGTTGGTTATACTGTATTAGGCTGGGTATTTCAAGCCAACCAAGCTGATTTAGATTGATGCAATGATTTGTCCTAAAAGGCAGCCCAGTGGCAAACCTGGCAATGTGGTTGTAGCACACTGAGTGTTTGTTAAGGACAGTCTTGTTCATATTCGAGAGTAGAGGGGATGCATACAGAAGTGTTGAAAGAAGGTGTGAGCGAGCTATGGCACCTTTAGCTGGAGGGGTTAAGGGAGGCTTTTATTCTGTAAAGTGACCCTAGTTTTTTATTGATGGCTTTGATAATTTGGTTAACATATAGGTCACATTTGAGATTATTGTCTATGATGACACCTAATAGTTTAGTAGATGGGTCAGGGGAGATTATTGTGCCATCAGTTGATGTTATGGTAAAGGTGAAAGCGGTAGACCTACGTGTTGGTGAAATAACAGCAGTTTAGTTTATTTGGGATTTAGGATCAGACGATGTTCAGAAAGCCAGTTTTCTATTGTATTAAAGGTGGTCTGGGTAGCTGACCATAACTCTACTGGAGATGTGGCTGAGCAGATCAGAGTAGAGTCTTCAGCATATTGGATACAGCTGACTTTTGGGATGACAGTATAAAGGTCGTTAATGAAGATGGAGAACAGCAAGGGCCCTAGTATAGAGCCTTGTGGTACTCTGAGGGTGTTAGGTAGAAGGTTAGAGAGTTTGTTCTGCCAGAGGCCAGCCTGCTGTCGACCATGCAGGTAGGATTGAAACCATTGGAAGGCTCCAGTATCTAGACAGAATGTTTGCAGGGTGTGGATTACAAGTTGGTGATCAACCATATCGTATGCCTTGGAAAGATCCAAAAAGAGGGCTGAGGATATATAATTAGTGTTGCAAGTATGGTTTATGGTGTTAGTAAAGGCTAGGAGGCCTGAAGTAGTGCTGTAATGAGGACGGAAGCCATGCTGAGTGTCTGCCATAAGGCGATTTTGGATTAGGTGGTGCATGAATTGTCTATGAATAAAGTTTCCATAATCTTTGCAAGTGGAGAGAGTATAGCTATTGGCATATAATTGGAGAATTCAGTAGAGATGCCTCCTTTGTGAAGTGGGATTACATAGGATATTTTCCAGATGGTGGGAAATTTAGATTCTACCATGGTTCGTTTGATTAGTTTTGAGATGGGGTAAACAATAGCATTATCTGATTTTGATAGGTACTCGGCAGGGAGTTGATCAGCAGAAAGTGTAGTGGGTTTTATTGTTTCAATCAAGGTACGGAGAAGTGAAGCGGCGACTGGTTGGCAGCTGAACACAAGTAGGTTTCTAGGGGTGCTACTTTCAGGACCAGGGGAGCTAGGAGGTAGATGGCTAGCTAGGGCTTGAAATGTCTCAGTAAAGAATTGGTCAAAACTATCAGAAACATCTTCAGGGGTTTTATCAATAGTAGCAGCAGGGATTGGGGTTGAAGTTTGTCCAGGATGTAGTATATATGACATGCCACCTGACAGGGTATGGCATTACTGGGTTCAGAGAGCCCAGTCCCCAGATTGGCTGTGTGGTGGCATCCCACACATGTGTTGTACGTTCCGGGCCAAGGGTGATGGCTGACTGCATACATGTGGCAGCTGTGACATTGCCACATGACTCACATAAACCACAACAGGACCATAGAGGTAATTCACAGGTTACCTTTGCACATGCTACCCTAGTAGTGTGATTGCCATGGTGAGTACCAACACATAGGGCCAATGGGGAACAACATACTGAAGGTGTGTATGTGTGGGTGTACCGCTACTGTTTCATAGCACTGGCATATATGACTGCACACGTGGGTAAATGCCAGGTAAGACATGTGCAATGTGTCACAGACAACGTACATGCATACAGGACAGACAGTGACGTTATGTCATGTGTAAAGTTGACATACGTATCGTACGCTATGCAGATGTCACTAGGAGTCTACAGAAGCACTGTAACTCTGCATTGCAGGTGTAAGCAGTGTTCCAGGGAACCCCAAGCGAACATGCATGCAAACAAAGCTACAGTAAACAGGGTTGGAATTAGTGCATTGTAAAACAAAGAAGGGGTAACAATAACAGTAAGTAACAATGCAAATATGTAGGCACTATCAACATGTACCCAGGAATACACAGCGCAGATGCCCATGGTAGAACTGATATTATGTCATAGTTATTTGTGATTTGGATTACATTGGTACTGCACACATATCTACATGCGCAAACATCCACATTGCATAGTCGTTGTGGGCAACTTGACACCATTACTGTACATGTCCACCATTGCATATCACTACTTGTGTTAGCTTTCCCCCTGTGCTACCCATGTATGCGGCTATCTGTTGACAACCTTACCACCGGCATGCAATTATGTGCAGCTGTTACACTTTGGTATGCACTATGGGTGCAGATAACAATTCAGGACATTCATACAGTTACTGCAGCAGGCATGCTGGGATATACACACAGTCATAGCAGCACACTGTACTGTTACCAACATGATACTACTAATACACTTCTATGTAGTCACCCTGTGCATCAGCAACATGTTTACCTGTTCCAGCAATGATGTTGGAGATTGCAGGAGGTGGCACAGTGTCATCATATGCACAGGGTGTGGATTAGGTATGCCTGAGTCAGCCACTGATACCACCAATTGACATGTGTGTGTATGTGTGTTGGTGATGGGCAGCAGTACAGGGTGGGGCAGTGTTGGTGCAGTGTGTGCATGTATGTGTTCGCCCTAGGTGTTAACATTTCGCATGTGTGTATGCACGCACACAGTTCCACCTCATGGCTGCCATATACAGGGGTTTGTGGACAGCCACAGACTGCACCTGGCAGGTCATACAGATCAGTGTCTGTGGGCACGGACATGGTACCTGTGCCTGGCAGGGGTGCTACGGACCATATCCAGTACTAAGCCAGACTGGGTACTGTCATCAGAAGTGGGAGTGTGTTGACTGGACACAGGTCCCTGTTGGGACTGTCCAGATCCATGTGAACATGGTCTCCTGGGGCGTTCTGATGACAGCACAGACCCAGCATTGCTGGGGCTGCTGCTGGCACTATGGGGGCGTGCGCGAGCCTGTTGTCATCCGTGCCGACTGCCAGCTGCTGCTGTTGCCGGCATACGGCCATGTCGACGCCGCAAACACCCACCATTGCCCTGGCTCATGGACATTTGGTTGTGGAACTGCTGTAATATGTCCCCACAATGTCTGTCTATGACATCGGTGAAATTACGGATAGCATCCGCAATGTCACGCATACTGTCTGTCATGGCTGTGCGACATGCTCTCAGCTCCCTCAGACCCTGTCTGGTGTACCTTTCCATACGCGACTGTGCCTGCATGACAGTCCGAAACATAGCTGAGGTTGACAGACCTCTTTGGGCACGTCGGCCAGAGGCAGTGCACCCACGGATGCTCCCACGAGAACCCATGGGCAACTGTCTGTGTGGTACCATCGGAGGACCCTACCCATGGCTGCTGTGTGGGAATGCATGTGCCACAGGTACCACATTACCCTGGTCTATGCCCACTGTATCCTGTCCATCACCTAGGGACAATGGTGACAAAGGATGTACTGGCAGGATGACTGTGCGCAATGATGGGGTTGACAGCTGTGTACTGTCAATTGGCTGACCAATGGCAGACCCTGACACACCTTCCTGTACCATTACACAAATATCATCATTACCAGTACCCATGGCACAAGATTCGGGTTCCCTGCTGCAGGTCACCAGAGCAGCACCAGAACCTGTGGGAGGAAGACAGGAAACACAGTTTACAGTCTCCAGACATTGTTACCAGTGATGCACTTCTGCACACATGCACACATGGACACATGCACACATGCACACATGGACACAGGCACACATGCACACATGGACACAGGCACACATGCAGACATGCACACGTGGACACATGCACACAGGCACACATGCACACATGCTCACAGGCACACATGCACACATGCAGACATGCACACGTGGACACATGCACACATGGACACATGCACACATGCACACGTGGACACATGCACACATGGGCACATGCACACATGCACACATGTACACGTGGTCACATGCACACATGGACACATGCACACATGCGCACGTGGTCACGTGTACACATGCACACATGCACACATGCACACGTGGACACAGGCACACATGCACACATGCACACGTGGACACAGGCACACATGCACACATGCACACGTGGCACAGGCACACCTGCACACATGCACACATGCACACATGGGCACAGGCACACCTGCACGCATGCACACATGCACACACCGCAGTATACACACAGAGCACTATTGAGTTACACTACTGTTACTAGCATTATCAAGACTATTATAGGTTATGTTAAACACACTCACCAGCATGGATGGCCTGCCTTGCTGTAACCCTGGAGGGACCTGCAGAAATGATGAGATTAATATCAGTGGGCACAACTGTGCCATTGATATTGCATATGATACAGTGTACAGAACAGTCAAGTGTACATATGGCATATTACCTGCATGCTCCATGTCGTGCTGCTGTGTGGAACCAGCCTCCATCATAATGCAGGTGTACTGCTGTTGCTGTTCCGGGGCTGGAGCCACAACACTTAGGAGTAGCCCCTCCAGTCTGGTGAGGGGGGGATGTGTGGCTACCCCACCTCCTGTGGCAACCTGTTGCCTGTGGATATCTGATGCACGCTGACGGACACTTCGGATTAAATCACTGCAGTGATGTCGTACCTGCTCATATGTCCTGTTATGCATGCCAATATCATTTACCCTACGGACAAGGTCTTGCCACAGTGCAGCCCTCTCCTGCTGATTCTGACTGGTGCGGAAAAACAGGATGTCATACTCCCGCACCAGGCTTTGGTGGATCTCCTTGTCTTCTGCTACAGAGTAGATGAGATTACGCTGACGCGCCCTCTCCCTGGAAGAGAACACAAACAGGATATCAGCAGACTATGTCAGCAATATATGGCACACATACTATACATGATACTCATGTGTAGTGATATACTACTACTCCCATATGTTGCATGTGTGTGTGTCGTGGTGGATACACAGGTACATGGCCAGATATCAGTGCTCAGCCAACACCTGTGCATCAATACCTGCCACATTCCACACAACATAGTAGCATGCCCCATCGGTCAGCACACACTGACAGGTCCAATGCACAACCTCACTCTGGGGGTTCATCCCAAGGTACTGTATGTGGGACGCCATCCACTACTGTGATGTGGACAGAAGTTACTCGGCCTGGATATACATATCCCACCACCACCACCAGCACAGTAGACTACTTTGATATGTATGTAATTAGACAGTTATTCACTTGCTGGGACTGTGATGGTATCCATGCAGCACACTGGGCCAGTGGAAGCTACAACTCACACTGCTGACCTCTTTGTGAATGCTTACCATGGACATGCCACAGATTGCATGGAACTTGCACACACATTTCTAACCCAGACCCTATGCACAAAGGTTAGGCATCCTGACCGGTGGACCCCAGAGAGAGGCAGATTGTATAACAATAGCAGGAGGCTACTGCAGGACAGAGCACATTCACATTAAGGGAAGGCATCTGTGGTCAGCACTGGTACTACGCTACGGTCCATCATAACAACGGCCACGGCCTACTCTAGGAGGGAAATGGCCACAAACACTATGGATGACCACAAGGCCTTCTTCAGTTATGTTACACATATGGACCACATGCCTCAGATATGCTCTGTGTTAATATTCCCTACTTAACATTCACCAAACATATGGATATTGGCAACAGTCTTGCAGACAGGTTCGGTGCATGTATCCCCCCTCCTTCTTCCCCACCAGTTGAAATATTTATCACAGCTGTATGTAACCTCCCTATCATCTCACATGTCCAGGTGAGGGCCGCCCTCAGCAGAGCAGAACACACAGCATCACTATGACCTCATGGTATCCCTGGATGTGTGCTACCTGCACTCCGAGAGGACATACAACCGCATATAACACTGATAATTTATCTTGGCCATACTATAGGATATGTACCTGGACAGTGGCATACAGCGACAGTGGTCTCACACCACTAAGGGGGCACCTCGACTGACCCTGGGAACTACCACATCATATGCATAACCGGCCTGGTGTGCTACGCTATGGAATTATGCAGTATGGGATGCATATGCAGTGATATAGTATTCTCATCCTAAGGGGTGGTGAAAGCCACACACACTCTGGCTAGGCTTATAAATGCCCTAGGGCAGATAGCCTAGTATGAACCTATGAACCTATGAACCTATGATATCAGGTACCTGCAGACACTTGTTCCCAGCCAGTGTGCCTTTGTGATGGGCTGATCCTGCCTTTTGAACCTGGCTGACCTTTCAAAGCAGTCACTACAGCCATTGCTGGGGGCAACGCACAGACAACTGCTGCCAGGATCATGGCCTAAGACTGATTGACATGTAATGTATGGTCATCCCCTTTTGGTGGAACTACGTACACACAACATATCACATGGGCATACCTATAGATACAGACCTATGACACATTTGGAGGGTTCACAGTATGCACACTATTAACCTGCTACTTTGCATTACCTGTGTTTGTCGCAGCTGGTTGCGTTACCACTGCTTCTGCTTGCTGCTGCTACTGTCACTGCTGATAGCTTAGGGTCACAGAGTCAAAGTGTATACATTTTTTTTTGTTCTCTCTCTCTCTCTCTCTCTCTCTCTCACTTTTCTCTCTCCCTCTGTCTGCTTCCAGGCAGTGCAATGAATGTATTGCATGTGTGGAGTGTTAGTACTGGATGCTTTTGTAGGTATCTGCATAGGTCCATGTGATGGCCTCTGCACCAATTGTAAGCCAGCATTTGCTAATTGCATACAGCCAGTTGTGTACTGATTGCAGTTCTCACTGTGATTTCAGGTCAGTGCTATAAAAGGGTATGTGGGATAGGCATTGCCCTTTCAGATTGTAAGGGCGGGGACCATGCTGGTATGCTGTGGACAGTGTTCTGTGAGTGTAAAGGTTAGTATCCCTCTCATGATTCAGGCTGTGTTGTAGATTCACATTTCTCCATTCCTCTCTCATGTTCCCTGTAGTAAGTGTGTATGCACAATGACTCCTACAACTATATATATAGATATATATTTATATATATATATATATATATATATATATATATATATATATATATATATATGTACATATACATACATTTATATATGTACTTTAACTGACATTATTACATACAAGCTACCAACTAGCATGGCTGTTTGTGTTCAAACACTATTATGGGAATCCAGTAGTTTTGACAGTAATTCTACATGACATGCTTTGGGTACTACACATCCTATATTCCCTTTACATTCATCCCTACTATTACATGTTATATTTATTTTAGCACAATGTTCTTGTATAAGAGTCATGGCTTAGTGATAGGTCATACAGACTAGTGTTTCCAAGGTCCTGGGTTCGGGACTGACAGTGGGATTTTATTTTGCTTTTGAACTGAGTACAGGACCTGTCAATCAAAGTGACTAAGGCACTTTTAAGCAGTTGTAACCGGGTTAGCGCTGGTTTGCGCAGAGCTCACGCATGCACTGGCGGTTAGCTCCCGCACCTGCGCACACCCACTTACAACCGCTTAACAGTGCTTACTCTGGCGCACACCAGCTATTTTCTTTGAAAGAAAGAAAATGGAGAGACAGGAAAGTGGTGAAAAGGGGTCACAAAGAGGGTAAGACAGTAGGGAAACAAGCTTGGGATTTGCAGGAGGGATGTAGGTAAGGCCCATAGCTGCCCATTTCTTCATCAGCAACAGCTGTGCATATGTATGTAATTTGGTGTGACATTTGAAACCTTCCACCCCTGAGAGAGGTGTCAGGACAACAATAATACTTGTTGTACAGCCAATTGTAATTGATAGATTCCATGTCCAGCAGACATGTGTGCGGAATGGGCAGCTATGTATGGGGCGTAATTTTTTTGTGGGTACAGAGTGCCTTTTTTTTTTTTTTTTTTTCAGGTGAGAGTGGTATGTCAGGTGAAGGAAGTCAGTACATCTGGGGAGGTAGGTTGGGTAGGTAAACAGACAAGACAGACAAGACGCATACAGGGGCGGTGTATGACATGTGTGGGGGTGGTTACACAATTGACGGGGACGGAGGTTTGGATATCCAGAGCCCATGAGCCCACAGATGGCAACAGTGGAACTGATATCCCCACCCACAGGCAGTTGCCACTGTTCCTTCACTGCCCAGGACGGGGCTGTGCTGGGGGCTGTGTAGGCCGGGCAACAGGCATGCCTGTTAGTTGTGCCACCCATGCCTCAAGCTGGCGTAGGGGCTCGAGAACAGAGTCCCGAATCTCCCTACGCACCACAGTCCGGACGCTACGGAGGGTGAGTGGTGGTTCTCCTCCTGCCACACTTGCAGAGGGGGGGGTAAGCCCCATCCCCTGCAGTGCTTCCACTAGCAGGTGGCACAGGGCCACCGGAGGAGGGTCCAGACGGCATTAGTGCCTGGTGCACTCGCCAGCTGAGGTGGGAGAGGTGGGTCTGCTGGAACCCGCCTTCCCTGTCATCCTATGTTTTGCATTATGTCATGACAGTTTGGGTTAGTGACATATAATACCATTCACAATTAGTTGTAACAGCATGCATTAGTATTCCCATTAAACAAACACCCAGATATTCAGACCATTGAACAGCGTGCATAACACATGCATAATTTGAACAGCAATACACAGTCCAACAACATGCAGGGTTAATTGATGGCAACAGGCCATCAGGTTTGGATGTATGAACAGGGCAGATGCATCAACGGACATGCAAATATATATGACCCAACAGGACAAACGTCCAGGGGTGTTAATTGTGATTGCACATACCATTTTTACTTGGAATGGGTTATATGTGGTTATAGGGTGGGGTGAAGAAAATAATATTAACACCTTCAAATACCAATACATATGCTGTACATTTCTAATAGCTACAGATATATACACACTACTGTTCTAACTACAGTTTCCTATATGATAACTATTTCAACTTGGTGATAGGACTGTTACTGCAACATCAATATACATTTTATTGTTCTTCATACACATTCATATCTAGCTTTGTTCAACTACATCATCCTGCTACATTTGCTTTATATAGCTGTAGACAAGTGTGGATGTTTCGTATATCAGACAATCATCCTATCTGCATATTGCAGACTGAGAGCAACATATCCAGATTTTGGAATACACATTCCAGATGCAGCAACACTTTGAACAGATTTCGCTGTTTGGTTTTGATTCTCACATGCATTTCATTCTGTCTTGACTGCAGTATACTTTATTCAGGGGTTATTACTACTGTATTGCTGGATTCATGACACTTTCTTATAGGTTCATAGGTTCATAGGTTCATACTAGGCTATCTGCCCAAGGGCATTTATAAGCCTAGCCCATAGTTATGTGGCTTTCGCCACCCCTTTAGTTTGAATAAAAACTATGCCTATCATTTTGCTGTGCCTCTGTCAAGCAGTGACACTGAAGTAATCCCTGGGTATATCTGCAATCTCCCATCCATTGGTCAAGATTCCTCTTGAACAAGGCCAGAGGTGCTCTGCCTCACATGTACCGGGATTTTGTTCCACAGCATAGGGAGTCTCTGGGTGATGAATCTGTCCCTCCAGCACGTTCTATTTATAACCGTGTCAAGGTTTAAGTCTCACGCCCTTGTGGTTCTGAGGGATCTAGATTTTTTGAGGTGAAGCATATTCATCAAATCTGGGTTTGACATGGCCTTATATGTCAGGCACAGGTCACCTCTGAGCAAGCGGTATGAGACTGAATAGAGCTGGAGTTCTTTCAGTCGGGCAGCATAAGACATATTTTGAGACCCTTTATCCTTTTGGTGAGGAACTTTTGGGGCCTTTCAAGCTGCAGCAGGTGTCTGGTCAGATACATTCCGAACGGGGCATTGTACTCAATCATAGGTCTAATGAGTGATGAGTACAGGGGGACGATGTCCTCCCTTGATCTAGATGTGAATCCCTTCATGATCAGGTGGGCGATATAGAAGGTTTTCCTAACTACTTTAGCAACATGAGTGTCAAACGAAAAGGCTACTGTCAACCTGGGTCCCCAGATCCCTGATGACATTTTCTGTGCTCAGTGGATTGCCACCTATATGGTAGCTAGGGGTGACCTTGTTTTTCCCGAAGGGTATGACTATGCATTTTTTGGTGTTTAACTTCAGGCCATGGCTCTGGCACCAGTTATCCATTTCTGTGAGGCCCTTCTGGAGGATATCTGTGTCAGATGTGTTTTCAACTATGGCGCCCAGTTTGCAGTCATCTGCAAACTTTATCAGCCATAACCCTCCTGTGTTTGCTTGTACTTCAGAAAAGTAGATGCCGAACAAGAGTGGACCCAGGACTGAGCCCTGTGGGACACCACTTGTGACAGGCTTTGAGTCTGACATGGCTCCAGCAACTCTGACCCTGTGGGTTCTGTCACTTAGCCAGTTTGCAACCCATCTTGTGATGTATGGGTTTACATTCAAGCTGATGAGTTTTTCGATGATACCTGAGTGGGGTATTATGTCGAAGGCCTTTGCCAGGTCGAGGTAGGCTGTATGGACTGCCTTTCCCTCATCAATGGCCTTGGTGGCTGTCTCCAAAAAGTCAACCAAGTTTAAGAGGCAGGATCTGCCTTTGACAAAGCCAAACTGGGTTGGATCCAAAGTCTGCAAGTTCCTATGTCTTTATTTATGAGTTCCATTATGATCCTCTCCATGGCTTTGCAGATAAGGCTTGTCAAGCTAATGGGCGGTAATTTCAGGGTCTGTGGAGGCACCGCCCTTATGAAGTGGGACCACAGTCGCGCGCCACTCCTTGGGCACGTATCCTGAGGTGAGGCTAAGATTAAACAGCTGTCCTAACTGTGGGTTTAATTCCTCGTTGAGTTCGTGAAGCACACAGCTGGGGACACCATCCGGTCCCATGGATGCTGTGTTTTTTGCCTTAGTGAGGGCAGTTCTCACCTGGGCGTTGGAGATGTTTGGGGGCTACAATCCTCTGGAATAGATATCTCTCCTTTAGGGAGAAAAAAGGGGAGAAATTTGCACTGAACCTGTCAGCCAGTATGTTGGCAATGTGTGTAGGTTCAGTAATTTTCACATCATTTTGAACTAATTCTGAGCATATCTGGGAGTTTCCTCCTAGGTTTCTAACATAGCTAAAGAAGGCCTTATGATTCTCTTTAGAGTCCTTGGCGATTTTTCTCTCAAAATTTGCCTTGGATGATTTTATGAGAGCTCTTAGTTTTTACTTATAATGATCAAATCTGTCTTACGTTCCAAGGTTTTTGCTCTATCTTGTAGTAGCTTCCTCCTTTTGTTGTAGAGCTTGTTTATGGCTGGGGTCCACCAGACTGGACGCTTGCCTTTGGTACAGAGAGTCTTAGTTTTGTTTGGGATTGCCTGATCCATGCAGTCCTGTAGGTGCTGGTAGAAGGCATTTGTAAGTGATTCAGCGGTTTGAGTAATGTTTACCACTGGCTCAGGGGCCTTAAAGGAGACCACACTAGTTTTTAGAAGTGTGAAATCGGCTTTTGAGAAGTTTTTCACTGTGGTCTTTTTGTTTCAGGTGGGGGCGGATGAGAACCTCCAGCGAGATTAGTTTATGATCTGATCTCACCAGTGAGGGGTATACCGGTGTTGAACATTTTGATCCCATGTTCGTGATGATGAGATCAAGTATGTTTTCTCCTCTTGTGGGGATGGTGACTAGTTTTTCCATGGCATTTGAGTTTATGAACTCCAGGAATCTTTGGGTTAGAGTGTTCGGGCTTGAGTAGTGTTCCCAGTCTATATTAGGGTAGTTGAAGTCACCTAGTATGATGGTGTTTGGAGATACATTTATCCCCTCCAATGTTTTCAGGAAGGCCATGTGAGGTTCCTGAGTTTGAGAGGGTGGCCTGTAACATGCTACAAATTGCAGAGCAGTCTTGCCTATGGTTAATTGCACCTGGATGGTCTCCGAAGCATCGTGCGTTGCCACCAACCTTGAGGTGTGGGTGTCCTATATGAATATGGGCACCCCCCTCCTTTCTTGGTGTTGTCCGGATTTTGGGGCCAGAACGCATGACATGAGGTGAAACCTGTTAGTGCTGGGGTGCTCTCAGGAGCCTTGAACCAGGTTTCTGTCACAGCACAGACATTGATGTTCTCCATATTGAGAAGGGCCTCGAGTGCGTGCATCTTGAGATTGAGACTTCTGGCATTGAGCAGCATTACCCTTAGTTTTTTTTTCCTTTTTGGTGTTCTAGGGTGGTAGGTTTAGAATTTGAGCCTTGTCTAAAAAAGGCACTATGGGGGTGGCAAGAGCCTTTGCCAATATCCGGAAGCCCAGAGGGTTCTCACACTCTCTCACTTGCTTTCATTTTACTATTCAGGATGGTACTTACTTCTAGGCTTTATTGACATGTTTTACCTGTAGTTATTACAATCCTTTCCAGCAGTCTCACTTCTGTCATGCTTCAGTATTTCAACAGGGATATATTTCACATATGTGATTTCATCATCTTCTGCAGCTATACTTTTCAGCCTGCTGCAGGTTGTGTACTATTTTCTTACAGGTGGGGCATTTTTATTTCAGAATTTATGTCAGCCATTTTCATTTTTCGGTTTAACTTACAGGCTGAAACACACTTTTGTAATCAAGCAATACTTGCAGACACTTTCACACTGTTACTTGCACATTTTATTCCTTAGTGACTGCACTGCACTCTTTTGCTGACTGTCATACTTTTATAGTTCTTTACAGTTACTGGTAGTGGATTACTGACCTGCCTGGTGGCGCAACCGCACCAGCCTATCGCCATAAGCTCTGCGGTTCGCAGAACGGACACCTGCAGCTGTAATATAAATGAAGTAATATTGGAATACACATCTCCATAATATCAGCTAGTTTAATTTCTTACATACATAATTAAATGTAACTTACTCAGTAGTGGGGCGTTGGGCATTTGCCGGGCCTCCTGGATCCAAAGGTTCAGTTGGTCCTGCTTGCATCTCTTCAGGTCTGCATGGTGGTGACGGACCTGCTCACCAGTCCTTGGAATCCCTGTGGCACTGGTGAGATCATGAGCCAACCGGTCCCACGCCTCAGCCCTGTATGCTCCCCGGAGGACCTGGCCCTGCATGAGTTGGGCCTCATGATTGTGGACTAGGAGCCAGACCATGTACCTGGACTCCTCAACGCCCCACCTCTGTGCTCGAAAGCAACTACCCTCTCCTACTCCTGTCATTCTGTCTGCAGTTCAGTTCTACAATCGTTTATGCTGTGTATTCCCGCCTATGGGGCTTATATAGTCCCTTTTTCCCGCACATATCTGTGATTGGCCATTTTGGAATTGTATCAACTTCAGTAAACCTGCATTGTCATGCTCCAGTTTGTATTCATTCCTATATATTAGCTATTATTGCATTTCTAGGTACTGCTGTCATGGCTTAGTGGTTTGGTACCTTGACTATGGTGTATAGTATCCCGGGTTCGAACCTGGCCACTGCTTTTTATTTTTCATGACTGTCTAGACATGCTGAGGGGTGTGTCTGTGTAAAGGCAGTTTTGATACGGCTTGCTCAACGTTGCCCGTCGGTTAGCTTGTTTGCGCGGTGCGCAGCTCCGCGCAAATGGGGTACGCTGGTTTAAGCCTCATTTGGCTATTGGCACACATATTATGCTCAGCTGAGCTAGGGGCACTTAAATTTAGCATGTTAAACCACTGCTCTGCTACAGGCACTCATTTTACACCAGTTAAACCACTGCTCACGTACGGGCAGATGCACTCACCCTGTTAAACTGTAGCTCAGCTATGGGCACATCTGGCATTTTTTATTCTTTTGTGACCTCACATTTCTTCAATATAAATGGGCTATTTCATTACATTTTACATAAAATGTGGTTTTATGTGTACATATTTGTCAGGGACTTGTTTTGTACTTATTTTGCTAAAAATAAAAATTGGTGTTGTGGGGGCTCGAACCATGACTGCCTGCTCTTCAGCCAACATCTCTATCGCTACACTATTGCTTCCTGGCTTACTTTGCATATTTAGTTCTTATATGCTTTCACACTGACTGCTAACTGTAGCTGCGCTACGCACGCCAACAAGCGCACTCACGGTTAAACTTTTACAATTAAAAAAATATATATAACATGTTTATTTATATGTTTTCTGTTCATAGTCTGTGGGGGCATGTGTTGTGTTGTGTTTATTCACATTTCCGTGGACTCTGTCATGGGTGTTTACTTTGAGCACTTTTCCTCTTCTGGGGGCGTGTCCGCTTACAGGGCTCGGCCTACGGACACGCCCCCTACTGTCTTACACGGACCGTGTTAGCCTTAGGTGTGATTCAGCATGCTCTCATGAATATGTAAAGCATGCTGACATCACTCTGTTTAACTGCAGCCTCCGTGTATGAGTTATAACTCTTACACGGTGGCTTCGTGAATCCTGCCCTGTATAGTATTTATTATTTTTGAGAGATCATTGTTGGGGTTATAGAAATATATACTAATGTCATCTGCAAATGCCCTTATAGGAATATTAAAAATAAATCAGCATGGAATATTGTTGAATATAATGTGCATTAAGGAGAGGAAAAGTATTATATATATATATATATATATATATATATATATATATATATATATATATATGTGTGTGTGTGTGTGTGTGTGTGTGTTAAATAAATAAAGGGAAAGAGGGCATCCTTGTTTTACCCCACAGTTAATGTTACTAGGATTAGAAAGAGATGTATTTATTGTCAGACAGGTGGAGGAATTTTAATATATTCATTTTATTTGCATTATAAATGTTTCTGGAAAAAACAAATTTTTCAATAACTAAATAAAGAAAAGGGAGATTAACTCTGTCAAAGGCTTTAGAGGCATCAACAGAAAGTGCAAGAAAATTAGAATTAGGGACTGCTGAAAATCTACAATATGTTAAAAGCAACTACCATGAACCCTGACTCACAGTGGGAAATAATGGTATGGAAAATTTACCTAATTCTTTTATCAAGAATAGTACTTAGAAGTTTCATATATAGATGTATTAATGTTACAGAACAATAGTTTGAAATATCTGTTAGGTCTCTTTATGCTTATGATAAAAATTGCTCCAGATTGGTTTATATGTATGTGATATATGCATTTTGTATTACACTGAGTGATGCAAAGTTGAATAATGTGTGCAACATTTTATATAACTGATTTGAAAACAGTTTGTAAAATTCAGCAGATAAACTGTCAGGACCAGGTGATTTATTTACCTTTAATCTATAGATAGCAGAGTGTCTTTCCTGGTACCCTAACAGCTTGCTAAGCATTGTCAGTAGATCTTCAGTTAACAAGAGAAGTGGAATTTGGTTTAAGTATTGTTTAATTTGCGTAACCTTGCATTTTATAGATGAATTATAAAGATTATAAAACGATTTATACAAAGCATTAATAATTTCAAAGTCAGTTCTAAGACACATATTATCTCTATTGATATAGTCAATATCTTTCTGCTGGATCTAGATTTTTAAAAGCTTAGCTGAAAATCTTGAAGGGATTTGAGCTAAGCCCAAGAATAAGAGGCTATAACTTTATTCTCATAACAGTACAATTGTTTCATTTATTAATAAGAAAAATTGAGACTGTAGAAACTGAGTCATTTGAAGAGAGCTGCTGGTTTTAAAAAGTGATTAACTTGTCTTTTAAGGAATGTTGTTTATTTTTCTTGTAGTAGAAAGAAGATTTATTAATTACTAACTCCCTTAGTTGTGTTTTAAAAGCTGCCCAATATATATATCCAGTTTCATTTCCTATAGTTGTAATCTCAATTCTGAAATTTTCATGCTTGAGAAATTTAGGATTTAAATTAAAATTGGTGTATATTTTCTGTTTTGGTTTTAACTTGCCCGAGTCTAGTTTTAAGCTTAGGTTCATATGTAAATACTAGGCTAATGACCACCATGGCCTTTATAAACCTAGCTGTGCAACCCAACCCAGCTATGTCCTTATGTATCATGGGCATTCATTTGCAGGGCATATGTTAGGAAGTTTCTAGAGGTTATGTGGGGGGTATGTTAGATTGGGCATAGTTACTGTCTGCCTCTGTCTATCAGAGACATTGGTGCCAGATCATGAGTGAATTTCTGATTTCCCATCCGCTGGTTAAAGTTGTGCTTAAATAGGGTTAGGGGTGGACTGTACTTCACATGGATGGGAAGGATATTCCAAAACATGTGGATCCTCTGAGACACATATCTATCTCACCAACATGTCTTATTTATGTTGCAAGAAAAAATTAAATCCTTGGATTTTGTGGTTCTGATGATGTTCATTTGCAGACTGTTTCATCAAAGCTAGATCTGAGGATGCCTTGTATGCCAGGCATAGATCTCTTTACAGTAACTTGTAGGACACTGAGTATAGCAATAGATCTTTAAGGCAATCCATACAGGACAATGTGTTTATACCCTGGATCCTCCTGGTGTGGAACCATAGCGGGTGTTCCAGCTGCTGCATATGTCTAGTCAAGTGCATGTCAAAGGGGCATTTTACTCAAGGATGGGTCTAATAAGGAGGCAAATAAAGTGGCACTATGACTTCCTTGGACCTGGATACTATGCCCTTACTTATAAGCTAGGCGGCATAGAATGATTTTTCTTACTACTTGGTCACATGTTGGTCAAAGGCCAGATTGCTGTCAACATATGTTTTGAGATCTCTGACTACTGGGTTAATTCTAAGGGATGTCTTATCAATGGAGTAATTAGCCTAAGTAGCAGTTTTCTGAAAAGGCACTATAATGCATTTCTTGGCACTGAGTTTTAATCCATGACTTTGACACCAGTCATTTGTTTGTGTTAGACCCTCTTGTAAGATATTTGCTTTTGGGGGGTATCTATGACAGCTCCCAATTTGCAGTTACCTGTGTACATGGTTAGTCAAAGGCCCTTGAAATTAGCCTTTACCTCATGGAAGTAGATGCCAAATAGGAGCAGTCACAGCACAGAGCCCTGACCAGTCTCTTAGTGGATGTGGTATCACCAGTCTTGACTTCATGGGTCCTATCAGTGAGCCAGCCTGCAATCCATTGAGTTCTGTAGGCTTTCTATTGAGATTTCAGCAGTCAAAATGCTGATTGCTAAAAATCCCCCCCCCCCCAAGAAAAAATGACTGACAACCTAGAGATGAATGAATCTTAAAAATTGTTCTTCTCCTTGAAACTTCTTTTTGCAGGGGGTCAAGCTCACCTGTACCCCCATACCTCATGAACTTATATATACCAACTCCAAGATCACCATCTTGGAGAAAAGGAAATATTTTGAGAAATGGCATCTTGGACTTAATATAGTTAAGTCCATTCTTTCAGCCATTCAGTCTTCCCATTTCAGGAATCAGTCTAGAGGATCTCAACATTTTAAATGGCTATCGTTATTTAGGGGTTTATGTCCAGTTTGGTGAGTTTATCAACTATACCCGAGTGGGGTATTGTATTAAATGCTTTAGCCAGGTGCAGATAGGCAGTATGCACCATTTTCTCCTCATGCATTGCTCTGGTAACCTTCTCAAAGATGTCCACCAGGTTTAACAGGCTTGTCCTTCCCTTGAGAAAGTCAAACTGAGATGGGTCCAGTGTCTGAAGTTTGCCTATGTCTTTTGTTAATTATTTCCTTGATAATTTTTTTCCATGGCTTTGCATATTAGACAAGTCAGACTAATGACTCTGTTGTTCCCAGGGTTGGCTGATGGCTCACTTTTGTGAAGTGGGTGACCACGGCAGTCCTCTACTCTCATGGTACAAAGCCGGTTTTGAGGTTATAGTTGAAAAATGAGTGACGTGGTCCTAATAGGTCATGTTTCAAACTACTTAGTAAGCATCTTTGAATACCGTCGGGGTCATTGGGGCTGTGTTTTTGGCCTTTATGAGTGCTGCCAGAACCAGTTCCCTATTAATAGTTGTGGGGGTTATGCTAGTAGGAATTTCATGGGGAGAGGTGGGGAGAGGGGAGGTGAAATCTGAGATGAATTCATAAGCCAACACATTCACTATGTCTCTCTGTTCAGTGAAGGTGGTACCATTGTGCTGTGTGCTGCCTTTGAGGTTTTGGACATAGCTGTAGATGACCTTGTGGTTGTCTTTAGGCTGTAAAGCTATCTTGACCTCATAATTGGCCCTGATGGATTTAATTAGTTCTCTTAGTTTCTTATTTAGTTTAATTATCATGGTTAAGATTCCACACTGTGATTTGTTTTAAGAGTTTGTTTTGGTCTCAGTTTTGTTAAGGCTTACTTCCATTAGTACAGCATCCACTACAGCCATTTATATGGTTGTAAAAGGTCTCTGTGACCAACTTTTAAAAGCTGGTATTGCAACTGTAGTCAAAGCTGAGCTCTGTAGCACTCTGTGTACAGTCTGAAATGTAGCAAACAGTTTGCTGCAGTTTAAAAGTAAAAATAAAAATCTAAACTGAAACCTGAGCACTGCAGTACATCATGCAGGGTAAAAAGTGTAGCAAATGTGCATGAACAGTTTCTTTTTATTACTATTTTGGTGGCATATTATGTCACAACAGTTGATAATTTGACAATTTCTAAAATGTAGGATACAAAGGCGTATTGTTAATAATGAACTGAGCATAAGAAACTGAAGAGAATAAAGTTATCAAAAAGTGATTTGTGTGTGTGTGTGTGTGTGTGTGTGTGTGTGTGTGTGTGTGTGTGTGTGTGTGTGTATGTATATATATATATATATATATATATATATATATATATATATATATATATAGGTCTACTTGACATAACTGAAATCTCAGTAGACTGAAATTTATAATGCCGAGACCACAACATTTAAATCCCAAAAACCTGACACCTTACATACCCAACAGACATAACAGTGAAACAACTAAATCCTAACTTACCCCAGTTCAATGAAATAAGCACAGCAGACATGAACACCATTGTAAAAGCAAACTAAAACAATCCAAACCAAACTACCTACTTGACCTCACCCAGACCCCACCCACCAACCAATAAACCCAAATACAAAAAAAATTCCACTGAATATTCATGACTGTCTGTATAGCATCGACATGAATATTTAGGTCTATATTATAACAACGAAAGATCAGATGATCGAACTTTGTTATATCGACCCCTAAATCTCAAATACTCAAAACAGCGAACAACCAGAAAAGTGTTTTTTTTTTCCCAGGGAAAAAAATCGCAGTTCCCAAAAAAAAAAAAAAAAAAGCACTAAACACTAAATAAAGTGAGGGCCTTCACTTCCACAACCCCCCTACTTAAATATACCAACTCCAAGATTGCACTACAGTGGAGGAAACAGCACAACCCGGATGGCTGGCCCAGTGATTTCTTTCCCTGGGAAAAAATCTCTGTTCTGGCCGTTTGCTATTTTGCCAGTTCGGCACTAAGCAGCATTCGATCATCTGATCGTTCACTGAACTAAAGTAGACCTGAGTATTCATAACAAACACTTAAAATTAAACAAAACTAAATATGTAGCTTCAACTTTAACATTTTTGCAGGCACTCACCAAACCCATTGGTAATTAAAGATACCAACTAGGAGATCACATTATAGTCTGCACATGAGCGGATTTCCTGTTCCGCTCAGCTTGGACTGTCATATATTCACACATTCAGTCTCTAAACATTGGTATTGTGAAGATTTGCTTACATGAAACTTCATGTTTCTGGTCTTGGTGTTATGAATTTCAGTCTACTGAGATTTCAGTTATCTCAAGTAGATGATTGATATATATATATATATATATATATATATATATATATATATATATATATATATATATATATACCGCGGTGGTGGTGCTGCAGTAGCATTGTCACCTCACAGTAAGACGCTGTCCGGTTCGACTCTCAGTTAGAGCATCTTCTGTGTGGAGACATGCGTGAATGGGCGTACCTTCATTGAAGGTTGTGCGTCAGGGCTGGCAACTCGGTACGTAAAAATCAACTGCCAATCATTAGTGGACTGGAGTTCCTCTGTGGCGACCCCTAACCGGGAAAAGCCGAAAGTAACAACATATATAGATAGATAGTAGATATATACATAGATATATAGATATAGATAGATAGATATTCATATTTAAACATGTTTATTCTAAATTCCTGGGTCTAACTCCACCCCCAAATAGTAGAGCTGAGCTATTTGGTGTTACATTGAAAGTATATAACAGTAGTATTAATAAAATAAACAAAATAGCAATCAGAAACACCTCAAGAAAACTAATAATGTATTATTAAAAACTACTAATCGTGCTAAGGTTACAAGATTATATTCCATAACTACCTATCATATGCACAAGCCAGATTAGCACAATAAGCAGCATTATTAGAATAGCACAGAGTTCAGATGCTGTCCGGTTCGATTCTCAGCTCGAGTGTCTTCTGCGTGGAGACATGCGTGAATGGGTGTACCTTCGTTGAAGGTTGCGCATCACGGTTGGTAAATCGGCACGTAAAAATCAACTACCAATCATTAGCGGACCAAAGTTCCGCTGTGGCGACCCCTAACCAGGAAAAGCCGAAAGACACAACAACTAGAATAGCACAGACTTTGAATGGTACACAGAGCATATAAAGAACAAGCATATAACTGTTATATCAATAAATACATATATATAGCATATTATTTTTATAGCAACAGTCAGAGTATTTTATAACTGATGAACTCTATGACAGATATTACTAGAGTAGTTCAAAAAGAAATTTAAAGTTTTAAAAAATGACAATATACAAACAGTAAATTAAGTTGAGACACATTCTTATTCTGTATGAAAATGTTTTTACCTTTTGTTATAAAAAGGAACCAACAACCATGTAATAAAAACAAACAGCTGGATAATGCTAGTACAAAATACTTGTGTAAAACATTAAACACTATGTTTGCAAGAAAATATTTGTATTATTTTGTTATTTTATTTTATTTCACATTTGTTTACTGGGAAAGTCCAACTGGATACATGTCCTTTTTCAGTGGAGGCCCAGGGAGAAAAGCTCCACATTGAGCATACAGAAAAAATACAACAGAAGAACAATACAGAAGTGACAATACAAGTCAATGCAGTATAAGGCTTCAGTTATAAATTGTGGCTACTTCAGTTTATACATAAATTTAGGTATTCTCTAACAAATAAGAATTCACTGGGGTGTTATAATAGACATTCAGTAGGACAATAAACTAACCAAGGTATCAAGTACTTTCTATAGTTGTACACCATATAATAAAATAATAAAATAAAAGTCCTGATGTAGACAGTGGTGTTTGATCTTAGCATTAGAGATAGTGGTGAAAGTATAAATGATGTAAGTAGCAGGAGTAGTATCTGTAGTCAGAGGGAGGTATGGAGGTATATTATAACTCTTCCTACCAATGTTTGTATGTTTATATGTTTTTGTCTCATACTCTTAATAAAAAAGTGATCTGCGGTGGTGGTGCTGCGGTAGCATTGTCGCCTCACAGTAAGATGTTGTCCTATTCGATTCTCAGCTAGAGCGTCTTCTGTGTGGAGACATGCGTGAATGGGCGTACCTTCATAGAAGGTTGTGCGTCAGGGCTGGCAACTTGGCACGTAAAAATCTACTGCCAATCATTAGCAGACTGGAGTTCCGCTGTGGCGACCCCTTACCGGGAAAAGCCGAAAGGAACAACAGCAACTCTTAATAAAACAGTACAACTTATGTTACACACAAAAGCAGCTGGTATTTCATTAGCCAACAAAAGTATGTCTATTTCTATGCTTAATGTAAATGCTCTTAATTAAAAGACTCAAATTAAACAAAACTAAATATGTAGCTTCAATTTTAACATTTTTTTCAGGGGTTCTGTACCCCCCTGCACCCCCAAAACCCCCTGCTAATTAAATACCAACTCCAAGATCACATTACAGTGTGCACGAGTGGATTTCCTGTTCCACTTAGCTTGGACTGTCATACATTCAAATGTTCAGTCTTCAGAATGTCGGTATTGTGAAGTTTTGCTTATGTAAGACTTCATGTTTCTGGTCTCGGTGTTATGAATTTTGGTCTACTGAGATTTCGGTTATCTCAAGTAGATGATATATATATATAAATAGATAGATATGCATATTTAAACACTTTTCCCATAAACTCCCGGGTCTAGCTCCACCTCCAAATAGTAGAGAAGAGCTATTTGGTGTTACATCAATAATAATGTTATATACAGTTAGGTATTAATAAAATAAACAAAATAGCAATCAGAAACACCTCAAGAAAACTAATAATGTATTATTAAAAAATACTAATCTTGCTAAGGTTACAAGATTACATTCCATAACCACCTATCATATGCACAACCCAGATTAGCACAATAAACAGCATTACTAGAATAGCACAGACTTTGAATGGTACACTTAGAGTATATAAAGAACAAGCATATAACTGTTATATCAATAAATGCATATATATAGCATACTATTTTTATAGCAACAGCCAGAGTATTTTATAACTGATGAACTCTACAACAGATATTACTAGAGTAGTTCAAAACGAATTGAACGTTTAAAAAAATGACAATGTTGTTGTTGTGTCTTTCGGCTTATCCCGGTTAGGGTTCGCTACAGTGGAACTCTGGTCCGCTAATGTTTGGTAGTGGATTTTTACGTACTGAGTTACCAGCCCTGATGCACAACCTTCAACGAAGGCATGTCCATTCACGCATGCCTCCACACAGAAGACGCTCTAGCTGAGAATCGAACGCAACAACGTCTTGCTGTGAGGTGACAATGCTACCGCAGCACCACTACAGCACAAACAGTAAATTAAGTTGAGACACATTCTTATTCTATTTGAAATGTTTTTATCTATTATAAAAAGGAACCAACAACCATTTAATACAAAAAAAAAAAAAAAAAAACTGGGTAATGCTAATACAAAATTCTTGTCTAAAATATTAAACACTATGTTTGCAAGAAAATATTATTATATTATTTTATTTTACATTTGTTTACTGGGAAAGTCCAACTGGATACATGTCCTTTTGCAGCAGAGACCCAGGGAGAAAAGCTCCACATTGAACAGAAAAAATACAACAGAAGAACAATACAGAAGTGACAATACAAGTCAATGCAGTATAAGGTTTCAGTTACAAATTTGCTACGTCGGTTTATACATAGATTTAGGTATTTTCTAACAAATAATGATTCAGTGGGTTGTTATAATAAACATACAATAAGACAATGAACCAACCAAGATATCGAGTACTTTCTATAATTGTGGATTATAAAATAAAATTTTTGATGTAGACAGTGGTGTTTGATCTTAGCATTAGAGATAGTGGTGAAAGTATAAATTATGTAAGTAGCAGTAGTAGCTGTAGTCAGAGGGAGGTATGGAGGTATTTTATAACTTTTCCTAATAACGTTTGTATGTTTGCATGTTTTTGTATCATACACTTAATAAAACAGTACAACTTATGTTACATGAAAAAGCAGTTGGTGTCTCATTAGCCAACAAAAATTACATCTATTTCTATGCTTAATTCAAATTCTGATCTTTAACAATAATAGAGTTTATCAACTATTAAAGGAGTGTCATAAAAAGTAACATAAAAATGTGGCAAGATAACTTCCAGTGTTAAGGTATATGGAAGTATCATGACTGAATATGTCCCACAGCAAACAATACTGGATAAAATAATGCGTTCCACTATCTTGATGGTTTAGTGGCTTTGATGTTGAATTCCACAGCCATATATTTCTGACATGCAAGCATGTCAGCTACCACAGCTACCAACCATGTGGACACAAAAGCAGAGTTACAGTCATTCTGGCCATGAGCAGCAAACACGTAAGTTAGTAGAAATATTTATAAAATCATTCATGCTGTAGAATACTGAAATAATTTAGAAAATGATGGTTTGGCCTCATCTGGAGTGTTGATTTGACATTAATTGATTTATAAGAAAAGGAAAGCTTCTCTGGAAATTACATCTGGAATTTAACCTTGTTTTGAATCAGACATGAACAGTACGGAGACAGATTTTTCCCTTTGTAATTTGTATGCTAAAGTCAGGTCTTGTGAAATCCTTATCCTATGCTCTCACTATTTGAAGTTATGCAGTTCTATGAATGCTTTCAGTATTGCAACTACATCTTGGTAAGTAAGGATTTTCACATGCACTGGTCTTGGTGCCACATCTGACTGATATTTCTTCAATGAATGGTGAATGCACTCCACTCGAATAGAGTCTGCATGCTGTTTGCTTGAGAGTATTTGCTTAAACATACTATGAATTGCAGGCATTCATATAGAATGTGTGATTGCTTCTGGCAGCTCTATGATCATGATATTAACTACCTCTAAGTCCAATATTTTTTCATTATATCAGACAGATCATTTAACTAATTGTTCAGAGAAGCTTCATTTCAGACATTTTAATTTCAGAGTAGGATATCTTGTTTTCTGTAGCATCCATTCTGACAGCAATGCTGGATAAAGACTCATTAATACAAGATAGCTGAGATGAGATACTTTCAATAGCACTTTGTATGAGTTGTAGTGCTTATCTCAGTTCATCAACATTAACATTCTGATATGTCTTTATTTTAGACAAGGAATTCCCTTTTTTATCTAATTCATGATTCTGAATCTTTTTGATGACATTTCTTTTTCCTGGTGATGACACAGTCAAGAATTTAGCTTTTGTTGTCTGAGTATCCATAGAGTTTGTTTCTTGTGCCATGCTATCTCCGGTCATGCAGAAGAGAGAATTCTTAGTTAAAGAGACATTAATAACTACATAAATATCTACTCCAACTTAATAATAAAATAATAACAGTGAGTTTAAAGTTCAAGTTGTACACTTCAAAGAGTTTGTTTCTAAAATATACAGAGAAGACTGGAGTGGCAGATGTTGTTAGATTAATTTTAAGTCTTGGGAGTTGCACACAGAACTGCTTAGTTTTTCAGGCATCTTTGAATCACTCACCACAGTAGCCCCGTTGATATTAGCCCACAGCTGCACCAATATGATAGACCCCCACCAGTGGAACCTATGAATGCATGAATAATAAGAAGTAAGGGAGAACCTACATATATATATGATTCTACTATCCCACTGTGCATGCACACTGGAACACATGAAAAGGAGTGCTACATAACACTTTGGAACACATACATTCTTGGACAAGATGCTGTACTTTCAGATCAGAGGTATCAGCAAGACAGAGATGCCAGCAGCTGTATCCTATTTGTATGTGTCATATCATTGTATTGTAATCAAGGTTAACCTGGTGCTTTGCCTGCTGAGACATAGGTACTAGGTACCAGGCTTGCATCTATATCCAAGCCATGACTTGTTATGAATGACTAGACTTCCTTTCCGGAAAACGACACAAAAATTCCTCACCCTTTGCTATCCACTTCATTGTTGGTGATTCATCCACTGTAGAGATCTCAGCCATCCTGATGTTCCAAACCATCTATTTTTCATGGGACATCATTTTTGTAACCCTTCCTTGCACCTTTTGTAGGGACGTATTTTGGTTTCCAATGACATTCAGAACCCACCAAATGATTTGCCAGAACTGGTCCCTGACTAGGTGTTCTGCACCACCTTTGATCAACAGTTGTATGGCATACATGTGGAGGGCCTGCAGTAACACATCATTCTCCAGGCTTCTAAGCTTCTTTAAGCACTATTTCCACCAGGTGGGCATACCTGAACTGTATACCTGCTGATGAAACTTGCAATTTACTGAGTGTATGTTCTGAGCTACACGATGCAGCTGTTATTGTCTATGGCCTCCCCACACTGTATGCCACCTGCATATCACTTGTAGTTACTCTGTTGCAATGTCCTTTCCCTATACATGGTACTGTAACCTTGCAATAATGTAGGGCTATGAGAATTCCCCACCCTGTATGCAATGCTATCCCATGCAATAGCTTATGGTCACTGCATCTCTACTGCATAATTTTATTTTATTTATTTTTGCATTTGTTAACCCAATTAGTCCAACTGGGCCCAGAGAGCCCTTTTCAGTGGAGACCTGAGCAAAAAAAGCTCCAGGAAAGTAATTAAAAAAATAAGAAAAAATGAACAGTTCAAGTTGTAAGATACTTAACAGTACAAAAACAAAGAAAAATATACAATATGCATATATACAAGGCAAAAGTACAGCATTTTGAGAATGCGGTAATAATATGCTTGAAAAATTTAGTTAGCATTAAGTTATTTACAAGGAATATAGTAATGTCTAAAATAAAAAAAATTCAGAGTAACATCATGGTATAGTACAACAAAGATGCATTTAATAGCATAGGTGCTAACTGCAGAGAGAGTAATATATGTTGACAGTTACGGTAGATACCAGGCAGATATTTTAATTGTGAGAAGAAGAAAAATTCATTAGGTAATTTCCTGACAAGTACAGATTCATGCATGTTGGAAATTAATTTTTCCATGTGTATGCAATTGAATGACTGCAAAGTATTTTTCCAATATTTTTGTTTGGCTTGGTCACCTGCAGAAGGTTTTGTTGTGTGTTTCTGAGGTCACTAATGGGTGTGTAGGGTGCAATTATGGATGTAAGGCCAGGGCAGGAGTTGGGGCTATTTAGGATGCTGTGTGCAATTTGTAGATGTGATAATTGAAGCATGTGGGGGAGCTTAGGCCATCTTAAGCATTTTAGGGATATACAATGATGAGATTTGTAGCTATTGTTGGCTGCAAATCTTGCTATCTTGTTATAGGTGGTTTCTAGTTTGGTTAAGAGATTATTTTGGAGGTTAGTAAGTATGGAAACAGCATAGAGCAGGGGTGGTAGAATAAATGTTTGAGCCAGCATAGGTCTAGATTTATACCTGTTGTTACAGTATAGAAGACCTAGTTTTTTTATTGTTTTTTGATACAGTTTAAGATATGTAAGTCAAACTTTAATTGGTTGTCTATAGTAACTCCAAACCATTTGAGTTTTGAGCCGGTGGTGATAATTGTATTACCTAAGGATGAGATGGTGAAGTTGCTTTAGCTGGATTAGGGTTTCTGGAAGGAAAAGGAGAAGCTTGGTCTTTTTGGGGTTGAGAAGCAGGTTGTTTTCAGTTAGCTATTGTTCTACTAAGTGCAGATTTTGTTGAGTGACAGTGTGGAGATTTTGTATATTGCCAGAGGTGTTAATAATTGTGGAATCATCTGCATACTGTATTTAGGTAGAGTGGGGGCAGAAGACAAGAAGGTTATTTTTAAATATATTAAAAAGTAGGGGACCCAGGATAGAACCCTGGGAAACCCCAGTCTTAACAAGATGAAAAGGAGAGAAGGATGTTTGCCATCTGACTGATATCTGTTTGATGGGTAGCTGTTAAGCCAGGAGGTAGTGGAGGTAGAGAGTTGTAGGTTGGAAAGTTTGTTTAGGAGGATGGGATGGGAAATGGTATCAAATGCTTTGGATAGGTCAAGGAATAGAGCTGATATGAGTTTATTATTATCACTGGCTTGGGCAATGTGTGTGAAAGACAGGAGGGTAGTGGTAGTACTGTGCGAGGGTCAGAAACTATGGTGTGTAGGTGTAATTAGGTTTGCCTGTAAGTGGTGGTTTAGTATTTGACTATATATACATTTTTCCAGTATATTTGATAAGGGGGATAATATGGCAATATGCCTGTAATTTGAGGGTTCTGTAGAATTTCCTCCCTTGTGGAGAGGTATTATGGAGATTTTTTTTTCCAGATAACTGGTGCTGTATTTTCTTGAATGGATCTATTGATAAGTATAGATACAGGGTATGCTATGGATTTGGCTGCATGTTTGAGAAATAATGGAGGGAGTTTGTTGGCTGATGAGAAACAGGGTTTGAATTTGTTAAGATGTGATCTGATGAAGCAAGTTGCTGCGGGTACTCGAGAGAACGAGGGAAGAGATGAGGTGGGATGTGGAGTCTTAATATCAAGAGTTTCTGGTTTAGTAAGCTTTTCTATTGTTTCAATGAAAAGTTAAGTAGGGTTGCAGTTTCATTAGAAGGTTTGTTAGGGAAGGGGTTTGGTGAAGAGAGGTTCCCTGGAGATAGTAATTTTATTGAGTGCCAGAATTTCATCTGGTTGGAATGTGGGTTGCTCAGAGATTTTTGGTAAATTTTATTTTGTCTAGTAGGACCTGCTTTTTTTATTTTTGGTTGGGAAGCTATTTATATAAGTTCAGGTGGAAAGTTGAGTTGTTATTTTTTTCATGCTTTCCAGGCACTGTGTCTTTTGTTTATAAGTGATTGAGTTGCCTGGTTTAGCCATGGTGCATAATTACATTTAGCCTAATGTTTCTACAGGGAGCCAGGGTGTTAAGGGTTTCTAATAATATATTGTAAAAGCTTTGGACAGCCTCATTAAGAGGTAATGTATGTAGGAATGACCAGTTTACAGTGGACAGTAATTTGTTTAGGTTGATAGGTTGTAGTTTTTAAGGTTACAAGACTCTTTGTATTGGTGGCTTTTGTTAAGATTGGGAGAGTGTCTTACTACTGAGGTAGGGAGGTCATCACTAAGGGAGCTAGGTAGGGTGGAAGGGTTATGATAGCACTGGGTTTGGATACTAATATCCAGTCGATGACCAAGTCATTCTGGAAATTTTTTGCTGGTGCATAGGTGAGGTGATCAGGTGGCTAAAGCCATAAAGGTTTAAAGAGTATCTAGGTGATGCAGTATTAACAAGGTTCCAGTCAATATTTATATCCTCAAGGATGATGGGTTCATAGGAAATGGATATAGAAATCCAAGAAAGAAACTGCTTGAGTATGGCAATTTTTTTCCCTGGGGGTATGTATATTGCTGCAATGACAAGTTTTTTGTGTTGATTTGTATTAAAGGTTGCTATAAGTATTTTGGCAGTGCAGAATTCAGTGATAGCTATTGAGAGGGGTGAGAGATAGAGATGGTCAGAAGAGAGTATAGCTACTCCCCCACCCCTTTTTTACTTTTATGCAGTCAAAAAATATTATACCCAGGGGAAGAAGTTCACAGTTTGTAATATGACATTTTAGCCATGTCTCAAATAGGCCAAGTATATCTGGGTTATATTGAGAAATCCAGGTGTGAAGGAGGGTACTTTTATTGATGATGCTTTGTATATTCATTGACAAAAAAGATAGATTTTCAGAGGCTTGTGATTGCAATGAGTTATTTGTGAGGCAGTTGGAAAGGGGGTTGCTGTATAAGTATGGTTAGAGTGCTGTTGGCAAGGGCCTGCATTGGGGTAAATATTACCAGATAAGAGTAGTATTGTGCTTTGAAGTATTTGTATGAAGAAATATTTGCAAAGGAAGTGATGTTTTGTTTTGATTAGAGGTTGGGCATTTGATATGTACGATACTTTGTTCTTGTGAAATTATATAGTGGTATGGTTAAAGAGAGGGGGAAATAGGGGTGGAGTAGCTATTTATATGTTGGGTAGTGGGATAAGAGAGTGTAGAAGATGGGGTGGTAAGTATGTGAGGAGTATGGTAAGTGATTAGATATGAGAAAAGAATTAGAAATAGGAGGGAGAGAAATAGAGTTTTGAAAGGTATAGACATGATTTAGTTTCATCTTAGAACTAATTAAAGGGTAACAATTTATTTAAGGTTAGTAGAAGAAATCAAGATTGACTGAAGGAGTTTTATAAAGTGAGTGAATGAAAGAGTTAAAAGCAGGTAAGGCTCGGGTGTGTGTGGAGTGGCTGTTACAGTTAATGATGATGTGGGGGTATGAGTAGAGGAGAGAGGGTGTCTATTGGCTAGTGCGGAGGTGGAAAGCAAGTTTAGCTCTAATGGAAATGATGTTGTGGTGAGTGGGAATGGAGGTAGGGTAGGGGAGAGGAGTGAACCCGAGAACAGCAAGGGCAAATGGAGTGGGATGAGCCAGAAAAAACAGACCAGGCCAGCTTCCAAAAAAACAATCAGAAAAAACAAGCTCAGACAATTCCAGGTCAGTGTATTGCAGTATCTTCCTAATAACTACAAATCAATGTGCTCCTAATCTAGTACAGTATGGAGAAAAGGGCCACCACTTCTATAGAGAAAAACAATGCAAGTGTGGGCTTCAGGTACATAGGTAAACCTTTTCCAAAAGAAAGAAAGTAGTTTTAAGTAATTGACCTACGAGTACAATAGGAACAGAAAAAAATGGGGGTGCAGTAGTGTGTACACTTACAGTAAAAGGCTACAGCAAAATGTCCTCAGTTTAGAGGACAGATTAAATCCAACTCTGACATGCACTAGTCTGTCTGAAAACACTTTAGTGTTCCACAGATGCAGGGTGTCACAGTGCAGGGCAACCAGACAGCCTTTGGTTTATTGTAGGTTGTCCAGGACACAGAATAAAACTTTTGCTGAGGGGAATGCAAGCACACTACAGGGGATTCCTATGAAGCAAGGGTAGTAAAGCTAAATCAAAAGATGGTGCATTTCTACATCAGATATTCTGATTCCTCTGTAATGGAGCAGGAGTGAGAGGGAGGAGTGCAGGTTCAAGGTTCAAGGGCATAGGCACTTACAAGTGTACCATGTGTCTGTGTGGCAGCCCTGCATGCAGTGTTTGGGCATCTGGCTACCTCTGTGCCTGCATGCCTTCACATATGTGTGTATGCACTGTGTTGCTAGCATTATGTGTCATATCTAAGGTGGAACACCCATATGTGACCTGTACTTGCATATGTCTCAGTTACATAAACAACTACACAATTATCTTTGTTTTCCCTGACAGGCACCATACACATTTCAGAGGTGCAACAGTTACATTATCATCTCAGTTATCATTCCTTTTTTCTCTGTCTGTCTAATGTTCCTCATCTATAACATGTTTACAGCAGTTCTAACAAGTTCCCATCATATTTTTGAAAAAGGTTAAGTGTAAGATGGTTATGGTGCTGTACATTGACCTAAAAAGTTCCACTTACAATAGCAGGGATGCTAATGAGGCTAGATAGTGACAGTCTCTCTGGATCTCTTACTCTGCATGCTGCAATAGCCATACCTACAGGCATGAGCCATACATATACCATTTAGCACAAGACAGTTGACATCTATTAGATGCTCAGACACAAGGCCAAGGAGCACATGTGGTGGCACAGTTTAGTACTACCTTGTGAGACACAAGTTCCAGAAATGTGCATCCATGTGCATGGATCTACCATATTGCCCTTGGGTAGACCAGCAGACATTGCTATTTCATTTTGCATGAACCATAGAACTTCTACCTGGTGTTCCAGAAAGAACAGGATTTTCTTGTTCTTCTTGCCTGTTATTTGAAAAAACATATTCTGGTGCTGTAAGGTGGCCCATTTAAAAAGTCTGATGCCTACTTTAACCTAGTACAAACACTGTCTGATGCCACAGTCATTAAATCTTCTTTGAGTCAATATAGGGATTGATTTGATTACTTGAGGGGATGTCATCCTGACTTGTTTTGCCACTTACTACACTGAGCTTTCTCAATGAAGTTTTCAAAATTTAAACTGTTCTATTTTCCTTAATCGACTTGACTCGGCATAATCAGAACTTCATACCACATGCTGAAGTTCCCACTGCTCTAAAAACTCTCTTGAGTTTCATGCCTAAATTCTATGGAACATTATTTAATTTTGCCACATCAGGAATTCCCTGTCTGTAAAACATAGCATTAAGCACACTAATCATATCTGCACTTGTAGTCTATTTACTTGACATCAGAGAACTTTGATTAATAATCAATGCAAATCAACTACACAAACAGAAAAGTGAAAAAAAGTCTGTTACTGTTTCAATTTGTGGTCACTTTGGAACTATCTAAGGAACTGTGTATTCTCTTGAATTATTGTTATGATATCTATTGCATGCTAGACAGCATTACATTTCTTGACCAGTTTGCAATGGCATTGTTGTCTGATATAACACATCACAAATTATTTTTTTACATTTCACAGTCAAAAATGAAGACTCATTCATTAGTGTCAACACTTGTTTCTTGGTAGTTTATTTTATCTACTTTAAACATCAGATCTTGCATTTAGCTCATTTATTTTTAAACATAAAGTTATGTATTACTTTGTTTCTAGGAAACTTCATTTTTTGCCAACCTTTTATTGTCATATCTCAAACAATTATTATCTTCAACCTAGTCTCCATATGATGATAAAATCCTTTATGTTTCTTCACTAACATACTTTTGTGGAATTAACCAATGTACTTTAGCTCATTTCCCTGTTAATATTCTTCCTTCTGTGGTTGAGAATGACAAATGCAGTTTGGCACAAATAAAGTTGTTCTGGACCCACGAGTAAGTGGAGGGAGGGTGTGGGGGGTGGGGAAGAGCTAGGCTAGGGATTAAGGGATTGGCTAATCACTAGAGTCATGGCAATGTAGGTAGTGAAGGGGGATTGGAGTAGCTAAGGAAGTGAGGTAAGGAAGGGTGGGACTCAGGATGGGTTTAAGTGTAGGGAGCTAAAGGAAGTAGTTACATTTGGCGTTAGTTGGTTGGTAGTGCAGTAACAGCTACCTTACGTCCAGATGACCTGTAGGTATTATGGATGCAGGTAGGCCTTGGATAGTGGGGAGAGAAGGGATTAGTTTAACTGAGTAGTTCCGTCCTCTCCCTTTGGTGTTCTCTGTTAGAACATTTTAAGTTGGGGATGGAGTTTGGGATATAGGTTGGGCTTGCTGGCATGGAAGGTTACTGAGAGGAGAGTGTGTGTGGGTGAAAGGTTGGTGGGTAATGTTGGTATGAGTGTGGTGCTTGAATTACCTGGGCATTGGTGTGATTCTCTGGTGTCCGGTAGGAAGGGTGTTGCAGTAGGTGCTTCCTGGTGTCCTGTGGTGTCTTCTGTTGTTTCACAGTTATTGATGTGCTTGCTGGTGGTCCGGTGGTGGCTCTGGTTGGGAGGTAAGGCTGGTCGTGATGGTTGAGGCCTTTGCCATGCGGTCGGGAGTAGCCATGTGGGTAGGCTGGGCTCGTCATTCTTCCTTTCTGGTTGAGCCATGCGGTCAGGTAGTAGCAGGTAGGTTTGCTTGGTAAATAAAAAAGAAAAAAGTGTTCCCTGGTGGTCACGGTAGGCTGTGAGGAGTCCAGCACTTGTGATCCGGTCTAGGTGCGTCATGCTCAGGGTCCCTCTATTTCTCCCTGGTGAGTTCATGGGCTTCTGTGAACTTTTTCTGGTCCCTGGTTTATTCCCAGCTGGTCGCGTTCGACTGTGGGGGTCCAGCGCTGTAATCCTGCCTAGGTCATCAAGTTTGGTGTATCCCTCATTCTCCCTGGTGGGTTTGTGGGCTTCGGTGGCTTCCTCCAGCCTTTGGCATGTTCTCTAATGGCCATGGTAGGCTGTGGGGGTCCAGCATTGTAATCTGGTCCTGGCTTGGTGTCCGTCTGATCCTCAGGGTGCTCCCTGGTAGGTTTGTGGGTTTCTGTGGCTTTCTCTGGTCTTTGGTGGGTTGCCTGGGGGTTGTGGTAGGCTATGGGATGTCCAGCATTGTAATCTGGTCCTTCCTTGGCGTCTGTGGGATCCTCTGGTGCTCCCTGGTGGGTTTGTGAGCTTCTGCGGCCTTTCTCCGGTCTCTGGTGTCTGTTCTTGGTTTCTGCACATGCACGCAGTTTCCAGTGGCCGATCCTTTGCGTGGGGTTGTCCTCGCTGACTTCCCTCTGCATTGGTAGTGGCGGGGATTCCCTTTCGATTTCCCTGGTGGTTTCTTGGTTTCTTCTTTAGTTTTCAGCTGTTCGGGTGCCAGTTCGCGCATGCGCACTACAGATTTCAACCGTTACCTCTCGTGGGATAAGGATTTGCGGTCCAGAAGAAAGAGGTAAGGTATACAGGCTTCTGGGAGTTGAATGGTGCTGGTATTTGTGGCTTGAATGTAGGTGGGTAGAGGAAGGGAATTTTTTTTATTTTTATATATATATATACATATATATATATATATATATATATATATATATATATATATATATATATATATACATATATACATACATACACCCTAGGGAATTGTGTGGCTGAATGGGTGTGCAGCAGAAGGGTGAAGAGTGTGATAGGCAGGCAATATTTTATTTAGGGAGAAAGTATAAGTGCATTAGCTACTGATGAGAGTGTATGCCTAGCAGATAACTTATGCAAGGGGTGGTTCTAGGCGGCAGAGTATAGGTACGTAGGGGAGTTGGTAGAGGGTGGTGGAGCATAGGGCAAGACAACATTATAGGGGTTGGAGGAGTAGGGGAGTCAGGTCTGTGGAACAGCATTAACTTTGTGTTTTTTTTTTTACAGATGGCTAAGTTACTAGAATTGTGACAACAATGGTAGGCTATTGTAGCCCAAGCAGAAGAATTATTCCAGGATGTGATGAGGTCCAAGGTGGAGGCAAAGCAAGCTTCAGGCAGAAAGAGATGGTGCCCTGTGATGACTTCAGGCTGGGGGAAAAGGTAGCAGGCAGAGAAACAGACGATTACAGTGGAGGCTTCTGTTCCCAGTACGTCACAAGGCGAAGGTGCAGGTAATGATATTAATTTACCAATGGTTGGGGAATTAGGTGGTGAGGATGGTGAGCCACAGGCAGTTGATGAGGTCTTATTGGATGGGGATATGGAAAGGGGAAAAACAGTGTCAGACAGAGTGCAAAGGGGGTTGGTGCAGGCAGCTAGGTGTCCGGGCGGACAGCTGGTTGGAGTAGACCTGGGCTCTAAGGACAGCTTGACTGGTTCGGAGGTAGGATCAGATTTTGGGGTGCGGCCAGGGGGCTTGCTAGATACTCAGGTGCTGGGACAGGGCAATAGAGGGGTTATTTTAACCCTGCACATTTAAGGAACAGTGAAAGAAAAAATCTGGAAAGATGAGTATGTGGATGTGTTTGAGCTGCTATATGCGGAAGGGGTCCAGAGGTTAGTGGTAGTGGAGTCAGACACTAGCAAGGACTTGTTGGCGGCGTTAGCAGTGCTGGGTAGGAAAAGAACAGGTAAGCTTAGGCCCAGGACATGGGACAACTGGGTGGCTGGCTTTATTTATTACATGGCAGTGCAGCTGGAGAAGGATGGAGCTTTGGCTTTGCCCCTTTTAGGGTATTTTGTCACCATTCGGGAGGCACAATGTTTGAGTCCGGGGAATGCATGGTTGTGGTATGATGAGCAGTTCCGTAAAAGGAAAGCAGTTGACTAGTCTCTGCGGTGGGAGGTGCGTCATCCTGATATATGGCTGGCTACAATGATGGACAGCTTTGGTGGGTTTAATAGGAGGATGAGTGTGGGTGAGGCAGGTGGGGTGTGCTGGTCATTTAACAAGGGTACTTGTTCATGGGTTGGGTGCAAATTTGCACATACTTGCTCAAGATGTGGAGGGAATCATTCAGTGGCTTATTGTGGACAACAGGGTTTTGGTGCATGGAACAACACCAGTATGGGCTGAGAGGGAGATTTTTCTTTCCTCTCAAGGATTACAGACAGCTCGAGGTAGGGCCAATTTTTGTGGACTCAAGGGAATGTGATCCTTTAGAGGCAATAGGGGGAGGGATGCCTTTCTCCATTAAGGTGGAGGTATTGGAGGATATGCTTTGCCAGTGTCCTGATCTCGTTCTTAAGACTGAGGTCATTCAAGGGTTTCATTTGGTGATTTCCTATTAAGTCCACGGTGGGGTTGGGGGGGAGTTGTAAGAACCTCCATTCAGTGCAAGGGAAAGAGGACATTTTTGAGGAGCTGTTAGGTAAGGAGTGTAAGGCAGGGTGTTTGTGAGGTCCATTTGATATGCCGCCTTTTGTTAGCTACAAGGTGTCGCCATTGGGTTTAGTGCCAAAGAAATGGCCTGGGGAGTTTAGATTGATTCATCATCTTTCATTTCCAGAAGGGAGGTCAGTGAATGATTTTATTGGGGACGAAGAAGTTAGGGTGCATTACGCCTCTTTGGACGATGCAGTGCAGGTGATCAGGGAATTTCAGGAGCTGTGTTTGGTTAAGGTTGACATTCAATCAGCTTTCCATTTGTTGCCCATTAGGAGGGAGGATTGGCTGTTGTTGGGGATGAAGGTAAGTACTATTTTGGCACTGCCATGCCAATGGGTTGTTCCATGGCATGTGCGACGTTTGGGAAATTTAGTACCCTTTTACTTTGGATTTGGAATCAGAGAGTGGGAACGCAGAAGGCGGTGCATTATTTAGATGATTTCTTATTAGTCGGGGAAGGGAGGGTGGGGGCTCAACAGGGGTTGCAGGAATTTATCAGTATGTGTGAGGAACTGGGTGTACCTTTGGCAAAGCCCAAGATGGAAGGCCCAGCAAGAGCATTGGAGTTCCTGGGGTTAATGGTAGATGTGAAATGGGGATTGTTTTGTCTACCCCAGGATAAGCTAGAGAGGCTGCAGTCAGCAATACAGGGGGTGTTGGACAAGAATAAGATTCGGGTTGGTTCAGTCATGGAACTGTTGGGACTTCTGAACTTTACATGTCAAGTGGTACATCTGGGTCGGACATTTTGCAGGGCGTTAGCTTATATGCTAAAAGAGGGTAGGAGCAAACATCAGTGGGTTAGGGTGACCAGGCTAGTGCGGGAGGATTTGAAGTTATGGGATGGTTTTGTGCAACAATTTAATGGGATTTCCTTTTGGCAATCGGATTGGGTGGGTCAGGAAGAACTTCAGCTGTTTACAGACGCAGTGGGCGGTATCGATGTGGGGGCTTACTTTGGGGGAAGATGGTTTGCAGCACAATGGCCTCCAGATTGGGATGAGGAATGGAGGCGTGATGTCGCTTTTTTAGAACTGATGCCAATGTGGGAAGTTTCGGTGGTGTGGTAGGAGCAGTTGAGGAACAAGCGGGTAGTTTTTCATTTGGATAATATGGCTGTGGTGAAGGTGTTACAAAAGAAGCCAGCTAGGGCAGAATTGCTGTTGAGGATATTGTGGAAGTTGGCATTGCAGAGCCTGTTAATAATTTTTTCTTTTACAGTGGTACATGTGCCTGGTGTTAAGAAAGATATTGCTGATAGTTTGTCCTGCTTTCAGCTTTGCAGGTTTCGAGGGTTGGCTCCGGAGGCAGTCGAGGTGCCGGAAATATTGCCGGAGGAGGTGTTGAAGCTTGAGACAGGATAGTCAGGCATATGGTGCAGCATTCCTGGGCTTCTTCTATGAAGAAGGCGTACAGTAGGGCTCTTTTTGATTTTAATCAATTTGTTTTGCAATTGCCAGAAGAGGTAAGGGTATGGTCAGAGGAATTATTGTTAAAATATGTGGCTAGTGCTTGGGAGAAAGTTAAGGCTTTGCAGACAGTTAAAGTGGATCTGGCGGCTATTAGCAATTTTTCTAAGTTGGGGATGTTGCAAGATTTTATGAAGTCCTGGACATTAGGGCGTATGTTGAGAGGGTGGGGGAGGGTGATGGTGGACTGTAGGGATATGTGATTGCCAATTACAAGGGGAATATTGAAGATTTTGTTACAGGGTTTAGGATTATTACATGGTGGGTCACTGGATAATTTTATGTGGGGTACTCTATGCATGTGGTTATATTTTAGCGCTTTCAGGGTATCAGAATTGTTAGGTTCCTTATGTTGGAAGGATGTTATAGTGACTGAGAGTGAGGTCAACACCGTAATACAGAAAAGCAAGATGGATCAGTTAGGTAGGGGATGTACAGTAGTGCTCAAAGTGGACAGGAACCTTCGTCTTTGTCCAGTAACTTGGATTACAGAATTTAGGAGTAGGAGGTTGGGGTGTACAGATGGGTTAGTGTTTTGTTCAAAGGATGGCAGGGTAGTTTCTAGTAGTAGGTTTATTACTTTAATTTGGAGGATTTTGGGTTGCATGGGATTTCTGGCTGAGAAGTTTGCAGCACATTCTTTTAGAATTGGGAGGGCTTCAGATTTGGCTAGACAGGGTAGTTCAATTAAGGTTATCAAGAGGGTGGGCAGGTGGTCTTCAAATTTCCTTTTATCTTATATTCGATAGTACTGTTTGTGGTTATTAACAATTTTTCTTTTTCTTTTAGGGAATCGTATATTCATTTTGGGCCATTCGTATATCCACTGGGCTGAGAAGTGTGCCTTAATCAGGGAGGATGGAAGTAATTTGGGTTTATCTTATTTAGGATGTTCTGTGTTTTGGCATGGGGTTAGGGGTATGCATTGGGATAGGTTAATGTTTGAATTTCAGAAGGCTAAATTGCGGATATGGTGTCCTGATCTAATAATAATTCATTTGGGAGGTAATGACTTGGGTATTTTGATTAAGAAGTGTTTAGTGGAGATTATTTTGCAGGATTTGTGGAGACTACAGGATAGGTACCCATGTATGCAAATTGTGTGGTCGGAGTTGATTCCTCGATTGTTTTGGAGGGAGGCATGCAGTTATAAAGCTATTGAAAGGGCCAGGAGGTTTGTTAACCATACATTGGAGGGGCAGCTAAGAAAATCAGGGATATATATCATTCAACATGGGGACTCTGGGCAAGGAGATGTAGGTTGGTATCATACGGATGGAGTTCATCTGAATGAAATTGGTTTGGATTTGTTTAATTTGCATCTCAAGCTCTTTCTACAAGAGATGCTGCAGATTAAGGTTTAGGAGGGGGAACAGCCTGGGATCAGGCTGGTGGCAGAGAGTGACAGGATTGTCCTCTTCTGTTCCCTCTCTATGGATGTGATTTGATTTGCCCAATGATTTTGTGTGGTGGAAGGTGAGCAGGTATGCTGCCTATTATTTGTGTGGGGGGGGGGGTGGAGGAAGTTTCAGGGTGAGCAGGTACACTGCCCTGATGTGTTCGAGCAGAGTGAGTTGTGACGCTGCCCTGAGGATCATTGTGGCTGATGGCAATTGATATTGTTTATATCATATAAACAAAAACTCAAATTATTCCTTAGAACACACTGGATATGCCCATGCAGTAACCCTGACTAAAATTTCACCCATTTCTAATACTTCCTAGTTTCTACTTTCTTACTACTCAATATTGTGTAGCATAAATGAAAGCAGGAATTAAACAAAAAAAATAAAAATTCTGTATACAGTCAATGTTATGTACAATACAATGTATTTTGAAATATCTGCTATTTACTATTTTATTGTAACCTACTACCTGGTTACTTACTGTTTGTGTTTATTTTTATTGTGTTTATTTTTACTGTAACCTTTAACTTTGTTATTACTGTTGTGTTCATTGGAGCTTTTCTCCCCGGGCCTCTACTGAAAATGGACATACATCCAGTTAGATTAGCCCAGTCAACAAATGTAAAATAAAATAAATAAAATAAATAAAATATGTTTGAAGTTCATGTATGATAATATATAATAAAGGTCGCCAAATGGCTTTGCGTGTCCAGAGTGGTTTGTTCAAAGGAGGGTCGGGACAAATGCAGTTTGGCACAAAGTTATCCTGGACCCATGAGTAAGTGGAGGGAGGGGGTGGGGGGTGGGGAAGAGCTAGGCCTGGAATTAAGGGATTGGTTAATCACTAGAGTCATGGCAATGTGGGTTGTGAAGGGGGACTGGAGTAGTTAAGGAAGTGAGGTAAGGAAGGGTGGGACTCAGGATGGGTTTAAGTGTAGGGAGCTAAAGGAAGTAGTTACATTTGGCGTGCGTTGGTCCCTCCCACCCTCCCTTTTTAGGTGGAGGATGATTTGGTTGGTTGGGGCAGAGAAGAGGGACAGGATTGTCCTCTTCTGTTCCCCCTCTATGGAAGTGGTTTTATTTGGCCAATGGTTTTGGGTGGTGGAAGGTGAGCAGGTACACTGCCTATTATTTGTGGGGGGGGTGAGCAGGTAAGCTACCCTGGTGGAGGAAGTTTCAGGGTGAGCAGGAATGCTGCCCTGATGTGTTCGAGCAGGGTGAGTTGTGATGCTGCCCTGAGGATCGTTGTGGCTGATGGCAATTGATATTGTTTATATGTTTGAAGTTCATGTATGATAATATATATAATAAAGGTCGTCAAATGGCTTTGTGTGTCCAGAGTGGTTTGTTCAAAGGGGGGCTGGGACAGCTTAGCATATCTGCTATACAGATCTCTTTTTGGGTTTCATCATGCTTTTATGCCCTTAACAACATACTATAGAGTCTTTGTCATGCCTTATTCAAACACTTTGTACTATGCAATGATTTGTGGTATGTTTCAGACAATTATTTTCCCTTAAATATATTTATGGAGCTTTTACATAAGCTCATATCTGATAAGACAAAAAGAATTTTTAAAAGATTTTGAATCTTTCCAAGAAATCTAATATAAACTTGTTTGTCTTCAAAAACAAGCATTTTCATTATTAAGCTTAATTTCTAAGTTCCTGGTTTTAAGCCTTCAGATGTAAAGCCATGATTCATATTTCTCACTTATGAGCCATAAAGTTCAGTTCTGTAACTCAAATTGTATACATAATTTTATTCATTTTTTGATTTTCTCTATCTCAGTCTCTTCTGTAATGTAACGATTCTCACGAGCCCACTTCCCCTGCTTTGATTACACACTAGCAGTCATCATTTTATTAAACATATTATCAGGCCTCTCAATGGCATTTGCAACAACTTTCAGAACCACTTCAGTTACTGATGGTATGTTGAACAGAAGTCTTAAAAGTCATATCTTCCCACAAATTTCATTTGCTGAAGTTCTTTCTCTGCATCAAGCATGGAGAAATAGTTTGCACATGCTTTTCTGACCAGAGTCCATCAACTGTTCAAAGTTAATAATGCTGCCTTTTTATAACGTTGATATGACTGGGATGGTGTACACATATTCAAACGTTATGTAGCTCGATAACAGTAATTATGGTGCTAACTTATTCTGCAGGCACTGCCTGTTTCTTAATCACAATTATTTTCTCAATGCAGTTATATTTCATTTAAGTTCTACTTCATAAGGCCACTGGAAATTTTCCTGGAACACACTCAACTGCTAGTAAATAGCCAAGGCCAATATATACATCTTTATGCTCTTTATAATCCTCTTACAATTCTTTTTCCATAATTACATAGCATTTGTGTATAACAGACCCAGGACTGAAAAAGAGGATGGAGTGTTCATTCTATTAAAGAAGGACTGCACTCGATCTTCAACTCTCTTTACTACAAATAATACTACACATAGCTCTGGTCAGTTGGATTCTTGTTCAACTTTCGAGTAGTGAGTCATACCAAACTCCTTATTGTTGTCATTTATATTCCTCCACCTACTATAGTAGCTACCCGGAATCAGCATTACATCAAATTCAATAACATATTTGTGATAGCAATTTAATTGCATGTGATGATATCAACATCCATTGGAATTATTTGCCAGGATGAACTTGAATTTCTTATTACAACTCCTTTACTTTATCCCAAATGGTTAAGGATAACACCAGAATGAATAATGTATCTAATTACAATATTAATATAATTCTCAGCTTTATACAAACAAATTTATAAAACTGGACATTTTACCTAATGAACTGAACAACCATTGTCCAGTCATGGCTTGTTGGTCTTTTAAAACATGCAAACAGCTACCAAAGCAGTTGTGTACATACATATCTACTAAAAACATTGATATGTTGTTATGATCAGAGTTGGAAATGTTGGGCTGGTCCAACATCTACATATTTATGCATAAACCCTTCCACATCTTAATGCTCTTTCTGTAACATAGATATATAACATAGGTGGGCATGTATCATGGATTACTGATAGCATTAGAGAACCAATAAGGGAAATAAGAAGGCCTCAGAAAGAATGACTCCTAAATTCTGATACGTGTTATCACTACCAAGACATCAAGTACTCCTCAAGAGTTCTAACAAAGAATGCAAAAGCTGAGTACTACAGACATCTACAAACCACACATCTGGGTAACCCTAAAAAACACTGGTCTTGTATAAATGCCTGTAGTTCTCCCAAAATATTTTCAAAACAGGGAGCCAGCAGAAACCTCCCAGAGGATATGATGACTGAGACTGTTGGACTTAGCAATTCATCACTCTCTACAATATTTGACTTATCAGCATCGGGCTGTTTCTTTATTACATACAGTAATACTAATCCATTCTCCTTGTGTATAATGTGCTAGACTACCATCACTTTTTTTTTAAATGTTATCTTCCAAAATTGAAAAATACGTTAACAATATACAATACAAGAGCAATCCTCATTACTGACACCTACATCTAGTTATATTGATAATAGGCAACTCAATTTCTCCAAGTCCTTAGCACATACTTCCAGTTTATCCCTTAGTGCAAAATTAATAGCCCCAAGCTTTAAACACACCCTCAACACACCTACTCTTAATGTACAAGTTCACAGCAGAGTTGCAAAGCATAAACCAAATTACATGCCTCTGATTATTAGTTATTATTAGAGAAAATAGTTATAAATGTGTTCCAAACTATATTCAGAAATACACCCTTGTTTCTGATAAACAACTTGTCTTCCAAACAAATTATAACATACAGAGAGCAATATTTTCTCATACCTGTCAAATATACTCAAATATGGAGATGGATATGCTAAGTGGTGCAGTTTTTCTACACTTAGGATAAGCCTTCTAAATAGTTAATTACAGTCTATTAATAGCCAGACTGAGTGATGATGGCTTTTCTAAAGACTCCACTTACAGCAATTAATTGCATAATACATCTTTAACTTAACTTCTGATCCAAGGCAGTTATTTTCACTAGTGGGATTCCATATGGATCATCTAGGATTTTTTCTCTTCCCATAAATAGTATACCTTAGGACCTGCCAGATTTAAACATCATCATATATCCCAGTGTTATAGTATTAATTATAGGTCATATGTCTCTGCATGATCTTGCCACAGCTCTGCAAACTAGTTTTTCATTGATCTAGAAATTGAACACCACAAATGAAGTGATTAGAAACACTTCCAAATCAACTGTTATTGCTTTACACCATTTTAAAAGGATTAACTAAAATGTTTGCTCCATATATTTTGGGCCCTGCTGAAACACTAATCGTCTATACAAGACAACAGAAATGTCTAGATGTTCATATGGATAAATCAGTTTCCTTTGGCAACCATCTTGAACATACTTTCTCTAAAGATTTACAACTTAAAGCTGTCTTTAGTATTTCACATTCTTATTAAATTTGAAGCACAATATACTATACCCATCAATGTTATAATTCTCAGAATAGAATATACATTACTCATTGTAGCCCCACTTTTATACCAAAATCCATCCCTACCACAAACTACAGAGATTAAGACTTTAAGATGCATATTTCTTTCCAAACCAAAAAAGCATCATTGACTTACTGCACATAAAAGCAGGGGATCATAGGAAATGTGAGATAATTATGTCACAAGGCCATTTATGTCTTGTTAATACCTACCATCATGCTGTGCAAAGCAAGACAGTGCTTTAATAAATTTATCAGGATCATCCAATCACCCAGTATTAATCAGAAGGATACAAGGGTGGCACATTGCTTAGCTTGCAGGCACAGTCTGTTCTAGAGCTGAGCTAGGTGCTAGATAATACACTTGTCTCTATAGCACATTTTATTTATGTGCTGCTGTAGATTTAAGTCCCTAATTCTGATATTATTGGAGCTGTTTGACTTGTGAAAATGCAGGAGATCAGGCAGGATGGGGTCACTAATGACATGGAAAGCAATATGTAAATCACCCCCCCCACACACACACACACAGCCTTTAACAAACCCATTAAAAATATATCACTTCATACATTCCCTGGTTGCTTATCCACTTTAGGCTAGGGATATTCTTAGGTACCTCTGGCACCTTTCTGGTTATTTACTACATCTATAAAAGTACATTCTGAAAGGGCTTTGTGTACCATAATTAGTCTAATTAGGGATGCAAACAGACAGATGATAACATATTTTGAACCAGATGATATGCCTTTTGATACTAGTTGTGTTAAATAGAATGATTTTTCTGACTACTGTTGGTATGTGGTGCTTGAAGGAGAGGAAATTATCAACCTCTGTTCCAAGATCCCTGACCTCCTTACCATTTTAAAGCGGGGTATTGCCTATATTGCATGTCAAGAGAGAGAGAGAGAGAGAGAGAGAGTGAGAGCAATGTTTTTCATTGTGACAGTCCTATATTTTAATTTAATTTTAGCCCTTTTCCATACAGCACTTGTTTAGTTAGTGTTGTAAAAAAATTGTATTGCATGGAGATTTGACATTAACACCCAGTTTGCAGTCATCTGACATATTTGTTAATGGAATTACCAGATTCCTGGTCTGGAGATTAGAGATGCAGCAAAGAAGAGGTCCCAGTACTGAGCTTTGGGTCACACTACTAATTGCCTTCATAATTTCTGAGGAGAAGCCTACCACTTTAACAATGTAAGTTCTATCTTTCAGCCATTTGACTACCCACATCATCACATATGGATCTACTTAAGGCAGTTAGCAAATTAACAATGACAGTATGAGGTATAATGGTGAATGCTTTGGCCAAATCCAAGTAAGCTGTGTGAACAGAATGATTGCTGTAAGTAACCTGTGTGTCCTCATCAAAGAAATTAAACAAATTATCTCCTTTAAGAAAGCCAAACTAATGTGGGTCTACACTAATACTGTTTCTGATATACACTTTATAAGATTAGACATCACAAATTCCATGCATTTGCAAATCTAGCTAGTCAGTTTATTCTGACTTTGGTTTCCTGGGTCAGTAGTAGGGTCACCCTTATGTAGGAGCACCAGCACTATAGTTTACCAAACTTTAGGAGCAAATCCTGTAGCTAAGCTCAGATTAAACAGTTTAAGTAGGGGTTTACACAAGGGCATGATTGGTGTCATTTATTACACATCCAATTATATTATCAGGCCCTCTTGCAGTGTTATTAGGTATTAATTTAGGTCTTAGAGAGCACCCTCAGTATATGTTCCTTTGCAACATTAGGAATTGAAAATTATTTGGAAATTTGTAGAATTAAGATAGTTGTTTCAGGGAAAAAGTTTACATTAAATTTATCTTTTAGTATATTTACTGTGAGTGTGTGGTACCATTTTGGATAAGTTCAGAACACTATTGGGTGTTATTTCTTACTTTTACAATGTAACTACAGAAGTACATATAGTTTCCCTTAGTTTCAGAAGCTAATTTAAGTTCATGATTTGATTTACTAGCCATAATAGTAGCTATTAGTTTCTTAATGATATCATTGATACAGTCTTTAACATGAGACTACAAACTGGAACTAGAGCCATGTATCTTCTTCACACATTTATTTATTAAAAGACAAATACTGTTCTTCTCAAACTTCTTAACTGCTCGTGATGCTACTTACTCACTTTGTACAAGTACCAGTTTTAAACTTAACAGCCCTCATTTTATTCTAGTAGTCTATGAAAACATCATTCAACAAACTAGCTATGGCAAGCTGGAACACATTACCATATGACCTTACTTCTTAGCACAACAATTGACAAAGCTAAAAATAATGTGTGTAGAAGGCCACAGGATAGGGACAAGTTTTAAATATCGCACTCATCAACATCAAAAATCAATAGAATAACATGCTGTAGCATGAGCATGCAGTTTCTGAAGGGTATGAAGTTTTAAATTCATATGACTGTCATTAATTAATGACCAGTCTGCAATGATTTTCCAGAAAAAACACAAATTATATCATGACTTGAACAAAAACGTGAGACGAAAATCTGGACATTCTAAACAAATCTGGGCACTTGAGAGATATGCATATGATATTACTACCATAGACAACATTTTCCTTAAAAAAATATATAAAATTGTATGTTTTCGGGCAAGGATAGCTCTATGTATAATAGCTTGCCACAAAACTTAAATTATTTTTTCACAACTAATGTGTAAATATATATATCACGCTGCATATGTCACATCAATGCACACAGACAAAGAAACTTTTGTTTATGTTATTAAGGCCATCGTACTGCAGTGAACTATGTATTACTAATGGTGTTACTATTTAATTTCTTGCTCTCTCAAGTATACTTCAAAGTGTTTGCACTGCTTTTGCTGTATATAATGTTATTAACTATTGGGATGTCATCTCAGAATTTTACCCTCTTTGCTACTTGGCCCAGGTAATGGCTGAAAAAGGGCCTGTACCAGTCACCAACCTGGTTAACAAGTATAAACTAAACTAAACTAAACTAAAATAAAATAAATAACAATCACGAGGATTAATACTTTTTGATCAATACTGTCACTATGAATTAATTATTCATAAGATCATAGCTTTATAGGTGTGTACTAGACTAATGGCCCTTGAGCCTTTACAATCCTAGCCCATACGATTACCCTGGCATCGTGCCACCCGACATTAGTTCCCAGTGCTTCTGTCGAGTAGAGCCACTGGAGTGATCCCTGGGGTGTATTTTCTATTTCCCATCCACTCATCGAGATTTCTCTTGAAGAGGGCCAGTGAGGTGCTCTATTTGACATGTATGGGAAGCTATTTCATAGCATGGGCAGTCTCTGGGTTATGAACCTGTCCCTCCAGCACGTTTTGTTGATTGTGGTAATAAGGTTTAGGTCTCTGGAGTGTGTGGTGCAGAGGGATTGGGATTTCTTTAGATGTAGTATTTCTAACAGAGCTGGGTCAGACATGACTTTGTAAGTCAAACAGAGATCACCTCTAAGTAGGTGATATGAAACAGAGAATATTTGGAGTTTTTTGAATCTGTCCATATAGGACAAATGTTTAATGCCTAGGATCCTCTTTGTGAGGTACTTTTGTGGCCTCTCCAGTTGTTGCAGGTGTCTAGTGAGGTACATGTCAAATGGGGCATTGTACTCGACGATTGGCTTAATGAGGGAAGAGTAGAGGGAGACAATGACCTCTTTCTTCCTGGATGCAAAACTCTTAGTAATGAGATGTGCCACATAGAAGGACTTTCTGACCACAGTGGCAATGTGGTAGTTAAAAGAGAGGTTGCTGTCAATCTGTGTTCCTAGATCTCTTATAACGCCTAATGTGTTCAGTGGACTACCATCGATGTGGTAATTCATGGGTACCGCGTTTTTCCCAAAGGGGATGACGACACATTTTTTGGCATTGAGCTTAAGTCCATGGTTTTGACACCAGTCGTTGGTCTCAGTGAGGCCTTTCTGTAGGATATCAACATCACTTGGGGAGTTAATAATGGCTCCCAACTTTCAATCATCTGTGAGCTTTGTCAGCCAGAGTCCCTTCGTGTTGGCCTGGACTTCTGAGAAGTAGATACCAAACAGGAGAGGACCCTGGACTGATCCCTGTGGGACTCCACTCATGACTGGTTGGCAGTCTGACTTGGAGTCGGCTACTTTCACACTGTGGGTTCTATCTGTGAGCCAATTTGCAACCCATCTAGTGATATAGGGGGCTGATGCCTAGCTTAGTGAGTTTTTCTATGATTCCTGAGTGGAGAATGGTATCAAAGGCCTTGGCCAGATCAAGGTAGGTTGTATGAACCACCTTGCCTTCATCCACAGCTCTGGTGCCTGACTCAAGGAAGTCAACCAAGTTGAGCAGGCATGATCTACCCTTCACAAAACCAAACTGAGTGGGATCCAGAGTTTGGAGATTCCCTATATCCTTGTTTTTTAGGTCTATGATGATGAATTCCATAGCTTTGCATATCAGACTTGCCAGGCTAATGGGGTGATAGTTCCCAGGGTCTGTAGTTACTCCTCCTTTGTGGAGAGGGATGACTATAGCAGTGCGCCATTCGGGAGAGACAAAGCCTGAGGTGAGGCTGTGATTGAACAGAGCACACAGCTGAGGTGCCAGTTCACTCTGTAGTTCATGTAGAACACAACCAGGGATATTGTCAGGTCCCATAGAAGCTGTATTCTTGGCCTTGGACAGTGCTATTTTAACCTGTGCAGCAGTAATACTGGGTGCCTGGCAATCAACTGGTATTGTGATTGGTCCTTTGGGGTGAGGGTAAAGTTGGCACTGAATCTGTCAGCCAGTATATTGACAACATCTGTTGACTCGGTATAGGAGGTACCATTGTGCAGTAGCTCAGAGCAAATCTAGATATTGCCGTGGAGATTCTTTACATAACTATAGAAGGCCTTGTAGTTGTTTTTACTATCTGCTACAATTCTGTTTTCATAGCTAGCTTTAAAGGATTTGATGAAGGATCTCAACTTTATTTTGAGGCTGATAAGGGAGTTTTTCCAGTCTTGGGACTTCACCTTATTCCTCATCAGTTTCCTCCTTCTGTTGTAGAGTTTGTTTATGGCAAGGGACCACCAGATTGGCTTTCTTTTTTGGAAGAGAGTGTCTTGGTTCTATTGGGTATGGTGAGATCCATGCATTTGTGTACATGTCTTGACTTAATGTCAAGCATTTCGTGGACGAGACTACGCAAAACTGAATGTTCATTTTCTGAATCATCTGTCTGGGACTGGGTCTTGTATTCCTTGTATGTATAGACACACATAAGCACTTTCTGGCCTTTCATTTTAACATGGTGACCCAGATAAGTAATCAAGTTGCCCAATGATGAATTCAAATTCTCTGTCTGACAACCAGTGCTTAAAGCATTTTAGCAGACATTATAGTATACCTTGTGCAAGTATATAGTGTAAATGCAATATTTCAGTCATTAATATTATTTTATCTTCACAGATTTCTAACTCATTTTTAGGTTGTAGCTTTTCTGTATTTTTATCTTGCATACTATTTACTGTGTGCATATTTTCAGTACAGATCATGTATGCACATAATTCTATAACTCTCCTGTGTCTCTGTTGTAGCACATGCAATCTGTTTAGTCTGGAAATGTTTCTTTGGTTTTGCACAAGCTAGAAAACCTATTACTTTTCCATGATGTCTAGGTAGTTGTTTACTCTCAAGCCTAGAGGCTTAGGGCATTTCTCTTCATCATGCTGATACAGCTGTGTCTCTAAAACATATCCAAATGCATATTTCTTAAGCTTCTTATACTTTTTGGAGCATACTCAGCTCGTTTTACTCATTTTTACTTTTACAGTGTCTCATCTCACAAGCATTGCATACTTCTAATTATTTTCAGCCCTTATGACTGTGACACAGCTATATAATTCACTCTGCACACATCAGACTGTATTTAATATTAAATCTTACTCTGTTACTAATTTTCAACTTCTGGAAATGTGTCCCTTGTGAAATTATTTCTGATGACATACCTTATTCTTTCTCTCTCTCTCAAACTAATAAATCATGTAACTCACCTAACTGACACTCTGTGGGTCATTGTTTTAGTGAAATGAGCATAATTATACCATGACCCCCCATTAATATTCCAAAATGTGCACGCTGATTGGTCAGCGTGCATGTTGTAAATCGACTTATACTAATTTTTCCATTAGTATAAGTCTTTTTTAAAACACTGTCTCACTATGTTAAACTCCTTTAACATAGCGAGACAGCATGTAAAAAGCAACGGAGATCTTGCTTTCTCCATTGCTTTTTTTTAAACCTGTCTCGCTATGTTAAATAGGTTTAACATAGCTAGACAGCTTTAAAATAAGCAACGGAGATCTCTGTTGCTTATTTTAAAGCTGTCTCGCTATGTTAAACCCATTTAACATAGCGAAACAGTAAAAAGCAACGGAGATCTTGCTTTCTCCGTTGCTTTTGCCCACAGCTCTGATGTACTGCATAGGCATACACATGCGCAGTACATCAGAACTGCCACAGAATACCAGACAGCTGCGGAAGGGCAGCAAGGAGGCATTATACAAAGCCATTATTTAAGAAAAGTAATTATTTTGTTTTTCTTAAATAATGTCATTGTATAATAGCAATAACCCACTTCTGGGTGTGGGTAATGCTGGATTTACCCACGGTTGGCTTTGTTTGGCCACTCGGGCTTTGCCCTCGTGACCAAACCACGCCAACCGTGGGTAAATCCAGCATTACCCACACCCAGGCGTGGGTTACTGCTATAATCAATTTCTAGGACCCGTATGTTGTTATCATTTGGGTCTCTTAGATATCTCTGTAGTATTCAGGAACAAACTGAATTTCTGGTTGAATAACTTCCATTTCTAAGGCAAATAAAACTGAAGAGGGATGTTTGTTGGCTGTTGAATATGCAAAGTTTGTCAAATGAAACACAAAATAGCATGACAGTTTTGTAGAAGTGGATGATGGATGCATTATCTCCCCTTCTTCCAGATTATTGACTCATTCATTCCTCCTCTGAAATAAAGGTCACTACCATTCATTCCCTGGCCAGGGCAATAATTTTGTGACTCATTAGCTCTCTGGACAGAGTAACAATGGAATCATCCCAATCTTTCACCTTAGAAGTGAGAGTTCAGTATAAGGGAGTGGACCAGTTTTCCCATCTTGCAGACCTGTTAAAGCTGTCCTTTGTTTTTAACTGTTATGAGCAAATGTTTTGCTATGGGAGTTGTAGTGGATTAGAGAGCAAAACTGATGGTTGGGAAACTTCCATTGTGTCAAGGTCATTGCTGTTTTTGAGTTATGCCTTAATTTAAATATAGAGAAAATATGTTCATTGAAAATGTTCATAACTTACCTAGGCTGGTGAGGTTATTAAACTGAAATGTTTCATAGTGGCATTACTTTGTTTGCCTTATTTCTTTTTGGAATTATGTGTTGGTAAACATTTTCAGATGTTCTACATTCAGTGATTTGAAAGTTTACCATTGTATCACTTTCAGACATCAGTTTTCTGACTATGTTATTTAGCCAAGACAGTGCTTTCACTTCCATTCTTATATCCCAGCAATGAGCATGCTTACTCAGTAGGTAGAGTAACAGATATGTACACAGTTCAGAAATTACTTCTATAGCAGAAGGTTATGCAAGATAGGTTCACCAGTTCATTGTATTCAGTTTGCAGCCATATAATTAGTAAGTTGCAACAACTTCTATGGATTCTCTCAGCACATCTCTTCTCCCACTTGCTATAATAAGCATTCCAACACTGCCACTACTCTTAACTGAATCCTCACTTCTAAACCAAACCTTTACTACAGTCCTTGTACTCTTCCAGATTCTCTCAGTGACCACCTTCCCACCCTAGTTCACAGAACTCCTCCATGACTTCACAGACCTCATCACTTTAAAGACTGTCATAAGCTTTCTAATTTCAATCCTGATACTTTCAATAATATACTACCCTCCTTCAACTGATCCTTCCTGTACAGCCTTCCTCTTGATGAAGCCATCTCCAAAGTCAATGAAAATTTCCTTAATACCTTAAACTCCCTAACTCCCATCAGAAAAATTAGACTTAAATCTAACTTTTCACATTGGTTATCTCAGCCCACTCATAACCTCATGTTACAAAGAGACAGGGACTGGCAAACCTGGTAAAAAACTAATCTGCCAAACCACCTTCAAAGCTATAGAGAACTTAGGAACCTTACCAAAATACACATTGACAAGGACAAAAGGCAATGCTATTATAAATCACTTAACAACCCTCTTTCAAATCCCAAACTATTTTGGAACAATATTAATAAGCTCCTTTATCCAGGTAACCCTACTACTCCTAGTCCCAGTCCAAATAGTTCTGATCTCGATACTGCCACTCTACTAAACACTTTCTTCATTAATTATATAAAAAAAATCTTACTAAAAAATAACAACACAAATATTTCCTCTACTGAGCCCATTCCCTCCTCCTCTACCTCCACCTTCTCTCTTAAACCCTGTCCCCCTGCTTATATCAAATCATTTCTCTCTAAACCTAAACCCTGCTCTCCCTCTGCTGACAACCTACCCCCAAAATTTCTCAAAATCTCTGCTGATGCCACTGCCTACCCCATCTCCATTCTCATAAACTGATCCATTCTTGAAAATACTGTGCCCAGAATTTGGAAGAAATGTTATGTTATCCCGCTTCACAAAGGTGTAAACTCCACAGTCCCCTCCAACTACTGTACCATTACTGTCCTATCACCCCTTTCTAGAATAATAGAAAAATGCATACACAAACAAATACTTGAACATCTTATACAGGAAAACCACCTAACTCCCACACAACATGGTTTTCATCCACATCATATAACTGCCACCGCTCTCATTTGTTTCACTCAGACTGTTGCCAAAGCTCATGAGGAAAACAAACTGGGCTCTTGCCTCTTCCTCGATTTATCAAAAGCTTTTGACATGGTCTCTTATAATCTGCTTCTATCCAAACTTAAAAACCTTAATTTCTCTCAATCCACTATACTCTGGTTCACCAACTACCTCTCTGACAGACTACTGTCAAATGGCTATCAGCCTCCTCTCCCTTCCTTTGTGCTCATACTGGTGTACCCCAAGGCTCCATCTTAGGGCCCATCCTATTTAACATCTTTTAAAATAACCTTTATACACCTTGCCCCCACTCTTCTCTAATACAAGATGCAGATGATTCCACCATCATATTTTGCTCCGATAATCTCCCACACCTTCTATCCCTTACCCAAGACTCACTCCTGTCTGTGGAAAAATGACTAACCAGAAATTTTTACTTAATCAAAAAAAAAAACTTCTTCTCTTCCTCCCTAAATCTCTATAACATTGTAAAAACTCCTTCACAGTCTCATCACTCAGTAATACTTCTATCTTGGCAGAAATCAGTACTAAATTTCTCAGCGTTGTTATTGATGACCGACTTAAATTTGACATACATATTTTACAAGCTATCAAAAAAAAAAAAAAAAAACACACCAAAAACTAGGCCTATTATATAGGAATAAAAAATACCCAAATGAATGACACACTTGCACAAGCTCATCAACTGCCACTTCTATTCTACCCCACACCTATACTCACTAATCTCCAATCTAACCTCATGGCCAGACTTCAATCCACATATAATAAAATTGCTAGATTTGCTGCTAATCTAACCTATCACTCCTATTACTGTACTGACCTACCTAATCTCCTGTGGCCAGAAGTACATAATCAACTCCTACTGCCTTAACTCTACCTCACACACTCAGTATTAACTAATCCGTCCCTCTGCCCTGCTCTCTCTACCCTAATCTCTCCCTATACCCCCAAACAATGTATATGCAGTGCAGACCAACATCTCCTGTAAGTCTATAAACCCACAAGGCAAACTGGTAAACTTCTATATAGACACTCTGTTGCCAGCACCTGGAATAAACTTCCCGCAGACCTTAGAGCCATCTCTAACAGTCTCAGCTTTAAAAAAACAGTAAAATAATACGAGTAATACATGGGCAGCCCCTGCCGTACTCCTACCTGAACTATTTTACTCCTCATCTTCCTTTCTCTGTTATCTCTATTTATTTCAACGTTGCTTTATTTTCAGCCTACTGTCTAAGGCTATATATAACCAGTTCTCTCTCAGTCAAACAAATATAGTGAAATTATACTCCTTAACTCAACTGTTTTATTGCATGCCAATGTAGCAGCTGTAGTCTTACTTCTCTTTATGAATTTGATTGTACAATTATTTTGTTAATAAGTCTTGATGTGCTAGTGTATCTCCATTGTTAGTTAAGCTCTGTAATTGTATTTGTTACTTGTTTAAGTTTTATACATATTATATGTTTGAAGCTTTTCTCCTTGGGTCTCTGCTGAAAAAGGGCTTCTTGCCCAGTCAGAATAACCTGATTAACAAATGTCAAATAAATAAATAAATACATAAATAAATAAGTTAAGATGCAAAAGCTGGGAAGTAATCACTGAAGGTGTTTGGTGGGGTTTCGGAGAAAGAGAGGGGACTGCGACTTTTGGTTAATATCCAGTCCTTGTACACCATCTGGTGCAAAATATCAACATAACCAGCTAATATGCAATTACTGACACAGTCCTTGCTATGCTCCCAAAATATATTTAAACTTCTAAGATTACAAGTTTGCTTCATTGTGTTCCCTAGATTAGGATTAAGTTATTATTAAGAATTTTGTGTGTCTTAACTGGCTTTAAGCATTTATTATCTATCTCTTTACATTTATATTTTGATGAAAATTTGATTTTTCCAAATTTCTGAAGGCAGTTGCCTTTCACCAACTCTAGATACAAAACAATATTTGCTTTTTTGTATGATCTTTCCTATTATGAAGTCACAACATATGGTCTTTCCCATAGGTAGAATACCAGAATATTAGGAGTTCCTGTCTAGACTGTAGAAGTAAGACGGATTTCTTATGCAGTCAATATTTTGCTTATTCAGTTTAATAAACCTGCATATAATTCTGTATAGTTATGACAAAAGCTGCATAAATTTAGATGAAATAGCTTGATGTTTAAAATGAAAGAAGGTGGCTTTATTACTGGACAATAATTATAGTTAAATTTTGTTTTCTATCCAGTACGTACCTGTCATAATAGGCTTTTAGGGTTTTTGATACTAATGGACCAGACTTCATTTCCACATCTCCCATGATTAAAATGACAATGTTTATGGGAGGAACATTTTCGTAATGAAACAGTTGGGTATGTACTTTATAGATATCTTTCAAGTGAAAAATATGATGAAGTGTAAATAGAGAAGGAATGATAATAGATATATTTATTCCATTCAGGCTATATGGCAACTACTAACTGAATGCATTTTGTCAATTGTGACAATATTGCCTTCTCTGAGTCTTTCTACAGTATTTTCTCCCACCCTGCCCCTCCACAAAGGCACTCTTCACAATGCTTCTTAGAAAATTAACATTCTTAGGGTTTTGCATTCCAGTTTTGAAGTAAGGTGCACAAGGCTTAGGTAATACTAAATGTATGAAAACCTTTGCTGGAAATATTATCATTTACTTGAGCTAGCACACCCACACAGCTTTGTATATTTAACAAAGGGAGGGGATTTTGACAGAGAGAGATAGACGGTGTATGGTGTCTGGTGCAAGATTATAGTGGTTTTGTCAGAAAGGGGTATTGCTGGATGATCTGTTGCATATAAGTAGACCAGCACCAGGATGGGGTATAATTCAATGGATGGGGAGATGATAAAACATTCTGCCAGATACCACAATACAGATGAGTCCACTTTATAATAAGGAAAAAATAAAAATGCAACCTGAGGATCAGAGGCCAGAACCCTGCAAACATGATCAGAGTGAGGACGCTGAACTTGAAATCAAAGTTACTGACATTTTCCTTCTTGCTAACAATGTGATCACAGTCATTTCTTAATTCACTACCACACTGTCAAGTGTTTGTTTACAGAATAATCTTAAAATAGTGTATACTACTTCCCCATCACAATAAAATACAAAATAACATCTTACAGACCTAACCAGGAAAATATGTTTCCAGTCTACCATATGCTGTAATATTTATTGGGCAAAGTGACGCTACCATCATTTTCTGTCGCACAAACAGAAGAAAGGAAATAAGCATCATGGTACACCTTTATAATAGTGCTACACTTTTAAACCAGGCTCTCCATTATAATTTAGACACACACATCTGCCCTATCTCAGAATAATGCGTGTTACCACAAAGTAGCACTATGTTGCTAACAATATTTGTCATGTCTCTTTTTTATTTATTTAGTTTGCAATTCAGCAGTAAAAGTCCAATGTCAAAGTGTAGTTTTTATAGTAATTTTAAAACAAGGTGTTTTGGATCCCTATCATTATAAAATGTAAAGAAAAATATCACAGCTCAACTCAGAGAATTAATTCCCCAAACGTTGTACACCTCTGTCATACAAAGCAGATATCCTTTAACTATTTATTATGCAGAAGAATATCACAGAATAACCCTAACCTGCTCATAATTTCTGTCTAGTTTTTATTTAATTCATCAATGTATCACCTAGGGTGAGTGTGTAGTATCTTTATTTATTTATTTTTTATATTAACAGCACAAAGTACGATAACACTTTTCCCGTTCATTTAAAATGCTGTATTTTCCTCTACCTCCTTAGGTTCATAGGTTCATAGGCTTGTACTAGGCTATCTGCCCTAGGGCATTTATAAGCCTAGCCAGAGTGTGTGTGGTTTACACCACCCCTTAGGATGAGAATACTATGCCCATTTAGGGTTTAGTTTACTGTGCCTCTGTCTAGTAGTGACACAGAGATGACCCCCGGGGTAAACCTACGATCTCCCATCCACTCGTCAAGATTTCTCTTGAATAGAGTTAGTGAGGGGCTCTGCCTAACATGGACTGGGATTCTGTTCCAGAGTGTAGGGAGCCTCTGGGTTATGAATCTGTCCCTCCAGCACGTCCTATTTATTTCTGTGTTGAGGTTCAAGTCTCTTGCTCTCGTGGCTCTGATGGATTTGGATTTTCTGAGGTGGAGCATGTCCATTAATTCCGGATTGTACATGGCCTTGTATGTCAGGCACAGATCACCTCTGAGTAGGCGGTATGTGACTGAACAGAGCTGGAGTTTCTTCAGCCGGGCAGCATATGACATATGTTTGAGACCCTTTATCCTCTTGGTGAGGAACTTTTGGGGTCTTTCCAACTGCTGCAGGTGTCGGGTAAGATACATCCCAAATGGGGCATTGTACTCAATCATTGGCCTGATAAGAGAAGAGTACAGGGGCACAATAACCTCTCTTGATCTAGATGTGAATCCCTTCATGATAAGGTGGGCAATATAGAAGGTCTTCCTAACCACTTTGGCAATGTGAGTGTCAAATGAGAGGTTACTGTCAACTTGGGTCCCTAGGTCCCTGATTACCTCTTCCGTACTTAATGGATTACCACCTATGTGGTAATTTGTGGGTACCTTGTTTTTCCCAAAGGGTATGACTATACATTTTTTGGCGTTCAGCTTAAGGCCATGGCTCTGGCACCAATTATCCATTTCTATGAGACCTCTCTGAAGGATGCTTGTGTCCGCTGAAGTATCAATTATGGCGCCCAGTTTGCAGTCATCTGCGAACTTTGTCAGCCACAATCCTCCTATGTTTGCCTGCACCTCGGAAAAATAAATGCCGAACAAGAGGGGTCCCAGAACTGAGCCCTGTGGGACACCGCTTGTGACCGGCTTAGAGTCTGACATGGCTCCAGCAACTCTGACACTGTGGGTTCTGTCCTTGAGCCAGTTTGCAACCCATCTTGTGACATATGGGTTTACATTTAAGCTGGTGAGTTTGTCTATGATGCCCGAGTGGGGTATTGTGTCGATGGCTTTTGCAAGGTCAAGGTAGGCTGTGTGAACTGCCTGACCCTCATCAATGGCCTTAGTGACGGTTTCAAAAAAGTCGACCAAGTTCAAAAGGCAGGATCTGCCCTTGACAAAGCCAAATTGGGTAGGATCCAATGTCTGTAGGTCCCCAATGTCTTTGTTTATGAGTTCCATAATGATCCTCTCCATAGCTTTGCAGACCAGGCTCGTCAAGCTTATGGGGCGGTAATTTCCAGGGTCCGTAGAAGCACCGCCTTTGTGGAGTGGGACCACTGTTGCCGTACGCCACTCTTTGGGTACATATCCTGTAGTTAGGCTAAGATTAAACAGCAGCCTTATGTGTGGGTTTAGTTCCTCTTGGAGTTCATGTAGCACACAGCCAGGGACACCGTCCAGTCCCATTGATGCTGTGTTTTTAGCTTTAGAGAGGGCGGCTCTCACCTGGGCATCTGAGATGTTAGGGAGGCTACACTCTGCTGGGATAGATATTTCTCCTTTTGGGGGGGAGGGGGAGGAGAAATTTGCACTGAACCTGTCTGACAGAATGTATTGATTGTATGCATTGATACCACTATTAGCACTTGCTGGAGGACTCCTGTGAGGGTTTTCATAACAAAGCGTACACCTGCAAAGGCATGCCACTGTGGAGAATGATGTGGAGGGAATCACGAACTGTGGTAAGCAGTGCCATCACTGATATAACAACCTAAGGAGGTGTCACAGTGACCTGAAGAGGTACCGCAGTGATAATCTTAGCCAATGGGAACAGAAGGTCAGTGCCAGTAAACCAGCATTCTACAGTAAATATTATACACAGGTGGTCACATGTACTTAGGTAGATATAAGTATTCAGCTATATGCACAACTTCTAATGCTGTAATGCAACATCATCTGTATACAGCAGTTTTGTTTCCTAATGTAGTCCAGTATGAACAGCAGTAAACTGTGAGATGAATCCTGATGCACACCCACTCCCAGTGGAAACACTGTTCCTACTTGCATCATTGGATCCTAGTACATAGCCTGCACTCATCCTACCTATGTATCCAGGACTTCATTCCATTGCAGGACTGCCCAAATCAGCTTTCCTGGAACCTTGTCATATGCTTTCTCCATGTCTAGGAATGCCCAGTTTGAATATTTTTTTTATACATTCATAGGTTCATAGGAGATTACTTGGCTAACGGCTAAAGAACCCTTACAAACCTAGCCAATTTAAACTGACTTTACCTAATATATGGCCCCCAAGGAAAGGGACGAGAGCATGGGTTTGTGCCTATGCCGTGAGTATCTCACAGACTGCCCCTGTCCATAAGGGACATTGTCATTACCCCAGGTATGAATTTCTGATTCCCCATCCATTGATCCAAACTGCATTTGAAGAGGGTCAGAGAAGGCCTTTGCTTAATGTGAATAAGAAGCCTGTTCCAGAGAAGCAGCAATGTCTGAGACACATATCTGTCTCTCCAGCATGTTTTATTTGAGTCACTAAGTTTAGATCCCTACAGCAGGTGACTCTCACACTTTTGACTTACAGATCCGTAGCAGCTCCATCAGGGTTGGATTTGTGAGTGTCTTCCATGTCAGACATAGGTCACCCCTCAATAGTCTGTAGTACACAGAGTAAAGAGAGAGGGCTTTTGGTCTATCCAAATAAGATATGTTGCTTATACCCTGCATTTTCTTTCTGAGGAACATCTGAGAGCACTTCAGCTGCTAGAATTGCATAGTCAAGTACATGTCAAATGGAACAGTGTACTCAATTATTAGTCTAATGAGGGCTGAGTACACTGGGACTATAGTTTCTTTGGATCTTGATGCTATACCTTTACTTAGAAGTTATGTCACATTGAATGACTTCCTCACCACTGTGGACACATGATAGTCAAAGTTTAGGCAACTATCTATCTATGCACCTAGATCTTTTATCCCTGAGTCTATTCTTAGGGGGTGTGTTATTGATGTTGTAATTTGCAGGGGTATTTGATTTCCAAAAGGTATGATAATGCATTTTATTTTTGCATTTAGTTTTAGGCCATGGTTCTGGCACCAATCATTTCTCTGATCTGGATCCTCCTGAAGGACATCTACATCACTGGGAGATTCAGTGATTGCCCTCAGCTTGCTGTCATTAGCAATCTTTGCCATCCAGAGATGTTCCACATTTGCCTTAAAATCAAAGAAGTATATTCCAAACTGGAGTGATCCCAGCACTCAGCCCTGTGGCATACCAATAGTAACTGGCCTCTTGCTGGGTCTGGATTCACCCACTTTAACCACATGTGTCCTGTCCACGAGCCAACTGGCTATCCATCTGGTGAAGAACAGGTTTATGCCAAGGTTTGTGAGTTTATTTATAGCACCTGAGTGGGGAACAGTGTCAAATGCCTTAGCCAGGTTGAGGGAGGTGGTATGTACTCTATTATCCTTATCTATGGCCTTAGTGATTTTCTCAAAGAAATCCACCTGATTCAGTAGGTATAACCTACATAAAACCACTGTTAATCTAGAAGAAAAATCTTAAAACAACTCTTTAGTGTTAATGTAACTTTATTTCATGCTTTCATCAATAGCAATAGATCTATCCAGAAATGAGTTACACAAAAGATACATGAGCTTAAATACTTGAGATAAAATCATGTTAACCAATCACAATAAAAATACAATTAAAAACACATCCAATGGTAATTGCCACTCTAGTTAACCCTTTAGCATATAAATGCCTTTAGCCAACCTACGGTCCTTCAGAAAACATTTAATATTTATGGTGTCATTTAAACCTGGTGGTTTGTCCACTTCTAATCTTATTTACCATTCAGTTTCTTTTTGCTCTACTTGATTTTTATATAAAAATCAAATCATATTTCGAAGATAGAAAGACACATTGACATAAATGTTTTATATAGACATATTCAACATACAGACATTACATATGTTTTTACATTTTTGATCTTACAGATTATACATAAACCTTTAATGTGGTTGAAATGTAAAAGATCTAACAGAGTGAGGAAGCAAAATGGATTTTAAGATTTAATTCAAATTCCCACCTGGCTTAAATGACTGTTTTACTTTAAAACCCTACCTACATCTCCTACAACAACAGGTACATTAGATCACATGATTTTTTTATGGATCTATTTATTTGTGCATAAGAGTCTTCCAGTTTGTTTTAGCATGATTAAGCCTAATAGGTGAAAGTTTTGACTTGCATTTTAATAAAGCTATTGTGTTTGTTTATACAAGTGTTTTATTATAACAGTTTTACTCAAGCCATGGTTCTGAATTATCTTGTTTTTTCTTTAGTCTCCTATGACCAAAATATTGGGTTGTGGAGTGCTTCACCTTATGTGCTTGGTTGTTGAGAGACATTGAAATGTGGCTTTATGTATTGTTATGAGAATTGTCTTGCTTGTGTGTATGCAAAGTTTCTGAGGACTGTGCCTGAAAGTCCTTTGAGGTTTGGGTAAGTTACATGTGAGCACCTCCTCATATGTGGGTCTATGTGTATGGTCCTTTGTGGGTGCGGTGAGTGATGTGTGTGAGTAGCTGACAAACAGTTTGTTGCTTTTTTGTCTGTATGTGAGAGTCTAGCCTCCAGTGTCAATGAGTAATTGTATCTGTCACACATTATATTTGTCTGTTCGAGGATTAAGTGGTTATCAATGTACGTAAATCAATTATTACATTGCCTCAGGATGCCCATGTTAAACAAGCTGGATGCAGAGATAGCAGGAAAATGCTCATCCATGGTTGCAGGTCCTAATATGTACTTGCAAGAGATAAGAGTAGAGGGTGTTTGTAAATGGATGAGAGAAGGGTGCTTACTGGGTGTAATCTGCAGTTAATCAAATCAGCAATACTGCCCAGTACCCAAACCAGATGATCTCTGAGCAGAGATATTCCTGGGGGCTATAATAAGGAAAGGTAGACTTAAATAGTCTTAATTAAATGTCTAAATGCTGCTCACTCTGCAAACTAGATTCCCGTGAGTAATGCAGAACTGAGATAAAGTTCTGAGGTAGTTTTTACAGGGAAATGACAACTTCTGGTGATTGCATATATACAAGGCACCATTAACTGCCAATGTGCAAATAGCAACTTCACACAGACACGAGGCTTATACACAATCATAAAAAAGCACATTTTATACAAAGTATTCCCTAAGGCCAATCAGGTAAACAAAATATTGAGCTTTCCACCAGTAATTACCAGCTCAGCCAGATGACACCATCTCTCTCCTGTCACAAGAGTGCAGATATTGACCTTATTAATATAAAATGATGGGTGTTAAGGAACCACAAACAGATGCCTAATGTTAATTAAAATAATATCTACAATGTGTAAATGTATTTCAGTGTAGAACAGCAGCGCTTACAGCAATTTGAAAATACAAACTTAAACTTTAAAGAAGTACAAAAAACAATAAAAAGCACAGTAAGTTTTTACAGTATAAAGAAAATAAGCAATGCTTCTGGATGTTTGTGTATGTACAGGGCACTGGCCTGGCACACAGCTCCATGTAAATGTATCAGATTTATAGCAGCACTGGAAATACAGAAAACATACTACTGAGACCTCTGGCTGATAAAATTACTACAATTAGAGCCCTTCTGTGGGCTTTCCAACTCAGATAGACCAGGCAAACATCTACTGCCATCAGATGAATAATCCCAGTTCTCATAATGTAAAAAGCACAGTAAAAGAGTATCTGGAGTGAAATGTTACCACAAGCAAACTAGCTTAAAGGACAACAATGGGATTCTGTTATTAAATGCTCAGCTTCTCTCTCCTTTTTCTCCCTATTTATTGTCTGTGCTATGAATCAACAACATCACAGCATTTAAAAATTTAAAAATTGACTGTTTCTTTCCACTAGAATAGTACCTTACTGTATGTGGTGGTTTCACTATTAAAAAAACTTTTATCCCACCCTTGCTGCAGTCTCCAATTCATTGATGTCATCAAGGCCACTGAATACAGGTAGTTTTCTGGCCAATTGTCTCCCCAAATTGACATCATCATGTCTGTCCTAAAAACCCACCCATGCTGTGATGTCACAGCTCCCTGGTCCTTCACTACCCATACAGAAAGTAATGACTAGAACAAGGAAACAGTATATAAGTCAAGTCTTCTGCTGTCAGCTGTCAATCTTTTGTTGTTGTGTCTTTTAGCTTTCCCGGTTAGGGGTTGCCACAGCAGAACTCCGGTCCGCTAATGATTGGTAGTTGATTTTTACGTGCAGATTTACCAGCCCTGATGCACAACCTTCAACAAAGGTACAACCATTCATGCATGTCTCCACGCAAAAGACGCTCTAGCTGAGAATCGAACCGGACAGCATCTTACTGTGAGGCAACAATGCTACCGCAGCACCACCACCGCGGGTCTGTCAGCTGTCAATCTAACAGCTCAAATTACCCTTAGCATTTTGACAGCTAGGGAAGTTATGTGTGAATGGGGATGGGAGATGAGTCAAAGTAGCACAATACAGGATTCACAAAAAAATGCAGTTTAGCCTTTCTTAAAAGAAGCAGAAGTAAAAAGCACTTTGAAAGTCTGCTCTGTGGCATTTGCACTGTTTGTGCTTTAAATAGTCATTGAATGGCATGAAATGTTACATAAAACTAACTGACTCAAAGACAGCAGTGTATACATGTAAAATCAATGCAGTGATAGGAGCTTTAGGAAGAAAGAGGCTTGTGTGATATAACATTTTACACACGACCACTGTATTTTGGGATACCTAGAGGCAGACTAAAACAATCAGAATTCCTTCAAGATGCCAGACCCCATGTGGTCAGACTCAAAGTATGTACAAAATATTTAGAAAACTGTAAATTGGCCCAGAGTGGTGTTAAAATGTAGTAAACACCAAACCATGATGAAATAAACATGTTTTTTGAGTCTGTGGGCGCAGTTCTCCTTTAAGGAAAGGCAATAAGTAATTAAAGATAGCAGCAGTATACTTTAAACAGTGTATAAAAGTATGATAATTCAATAAAAGTAGTTCACTTTGCAAAAAGGAGCCAACAGCCACTCAATTGCACAGAATTTGTAAAGGCAATAAAAGGAAGGTAAGCTTATTATAAACCTTCTGGCCAAAAAAATAACTACACACAGCCATCTCTAGTATGTTTCCGCAGCCTATGTATTCACTACCACAAGATGGAAAATCCTCTGTCCTATTGATGTAACAGCACAGAAAAGAGCTTGCTAGAGTATAAAAATGCATTGTTTTAGAAAAGACAGTGACAGGCAAAATGCACTTTCTTAAATAAGCACAAGAAAAGGGAAATAAATAATTTAAAACTGCAACAACAGTGTAGAAAGGGAGCAGCTTATGAAGCTCAATTTACAGTAAGGGTGGGTAACATAAAAATCTCCAAGTTTAAAAAGCAGATCAAGGAATGGGCGGTGTGAGTGGGAAAATAACCAGCAGGGACTTGCCAACAGTTTTAGTAGATTTTACAGGCATTGTGTCTTATCAGAAATATATGTACATACTTTCATTCATTGAAAACTCATTTCACTGAATTTCAAACCACTCACACCAAATCACTGAAAACACATTTCACTGAATCACATTTCACTGAATGTAAATACTGTTGTGCAAAAAAAATGTATATGCCCTTTTCCCCACTGTAGTGCAATCCTGGAGTTAGTATTGGGGTGTAAGGGGCATAGCCCTCTCCTATTTCTGGTTTTATACTGTGAGCTTTCAGTGAAATGAGATTCATAAATTTAAAAGCTAAGTTTTGCCTCCACACACCCAAATGTGGGGGGCGGGGGTTGTGCCACCCCCCAACTATATATGCTAATTCCAGGATCAATCCGCGGTGGTGGTGCTGCGGTAGCATTGTCGCCTCACAGTAAGATGTTGTCCTGTTCGATTCTCAGCTAGAGCGTCTTCTGTGTGGAGACATGCATGAATGGGCGTACCTTCGTTGAAGGGGTTGTGCGCAGGGCTGGCAACAGCACATAAAAATCTACTGCCAATCATTAGTGGACTGGGAGTCCACCACTATGACCCCTTTAACCAGGAAAAGAAAAAAGATACAAACAACAACTACAGGGGGGAAATGGATTATATATTATGTTTATTATTACTTACATTCTGTGAAATGAGTTTTCAGAGTGTTGAGTGAGAGAAAATTTTTTGAGAAATTTCCTTGAATTGAAATTGAATTATGATATATATATATATATATATATATATATATATATATATTATATATATATCTATATCTATATATATATCTATATATATATATATATATATATATATATGGGTCTACTTTTGATGGTCGACAGGCCATATGATCAACTCTCATTTGGTCGACAGTTCATTTGGTCGAAAAGCATTTTATGTGGGGAGCTTCATCCCCCACACCCCCCACACCCCACAACTATTTATATCAACTCCAGAGTCGCACAACATTGGGGAGGGGGGAAAATCTGCTTGTTGACCAAATGAACTGTCGACCAAATGAGTGTCGAATGCAAGTGAAATGTGCAGCCTGGGTTATTTAAGTGGTTATCTGCCACATAGAACAAAAACTCCAGGCCAAGCAGATTTTTCAAAACAGAAAATAAAAATGGAACAGGTAAAACAGATAGCAGCTCTATCAGTTTAAGCAACTCACATGCAAAAAAAAAAGGGGATCTCTTTCCTCACCCGCATGGAGTCATCAACCTTGCTTGTAGTTTTTGCAGATCTTGAGTCTTACGAGAAAAGACAAGCCCCCGGATTCATGAATCCTCCGTGTAAGACTAAATAAGTCTTACTCAAAGACTGCAGTTGAATGGTATGACGGCAGCGTCCCATGAATATTCATGAGGGCATGCTGACTCAACTCCAAGTCTAACACGGACCGTGCAGGAAAGCAGGGGGTGTGTCCGACTGCCGAGCAGTCTAAACGTCCACGCCGCTGCGTGTCTGAAATGTAAAATGTCAACACACAAGAGTCCGCTCAAATGTCCACGTACCCAACACCACACTCCCTGACATTGTAAACCCCCTGCACAGTTATAAAAAGTAAAACATAAATTTTTTTTTTTCTAATTCCCAATATAGCTGCCCGTATTTGCGCGTGTGTGCGCGGGTGTGCCCATTGCTTAGCTGCAGTTAGCAATCTCGACATGGAAGAGTATAATAAGGAATGTTTATGCAAATTATGCCAAATATCAATAGCGTAGTGGCAGAGCCTTCACACAAAGAGGAGGCATTCACGGTTCGAGTCCCACCACTCCCCTTCCTATTTTATGTTCTAAATTAGTATATGAAATAATTCCTAACATATGTGCTTAAAATTTTACTAAAAAGCATTGAAATGGCCTATGTATCAGTGAACAAAATGTATATTTATAAAGGATCCTGACATATAATTGCCCGTAGTTAAGCAACGCTTTACCCAGCGCAATATAGTTGCTTGTAGTTAAGCAACACTTTACCTAGTGCAATATAGTTGCCCGTAGTTAAGCAGCGCTTTACCCAGCACAATATACTTGCCCATAGCTAAATAGCACTTTACCCAGCACAATTGGTTTGCGCAGAGGTGCGTGCCGCGCCAACCAGTGCACCGACGGGCAACTTGGAACAACATAGAACAAAGTTGCCTAAACACAGCCACACCCCCTAGCCTGCCTGGACAGTAGTAAAATAAAATGCAATGACAAGGTTCAAACCCAGGACACTGTGCACTACAGTCAAAGTACTTAACCACTAAGCCATGACAACTTAGAATAAACAGCCACTGTTAACATACAAATACTTATAAATGTTAGATTAACCATTGCTAAGCAGGTCTGCAGTCAGCCGAGAATTTTCAAAAATGGCCAATCACAAAAAAAGTGCGGGAAATGTGGCATATTTAAGCCCCATAGGCGGGAATACTCGCCATAACTGATTGTAGCTCCCATCTGCAGTTAGAATGGCTGGTGCTGGAGAGGGTACACGCTTTTGAGCGCAATGCTGGGGCATCGAGGAGTCGAAATACATGGTTTGGCTCCTTGTCCACCGTCATGAGTCAAGACTCCTGCAGGGCCAGTTCCAAGGGATGTAGTACAAAGCAGAGGCTTGGAACTGGTTAGCTCATGACCTCACCAGTGTCAAAGGTGTTCCTCGGACTGGTGAGCAGGTCTGTCACCACCATGCAGACCTGAAGAGATGGAAGCAGGACCTACTGAACCAATGGATACAGGAGGCCCGTGGGATGCAAGATGCCCCACAACTGAGTAGGTAGCAATGGAATGCAGTATGTACGACATGCTAATTTATTCTATATAATGGATAGGTATGTCTCAATATCCCTTCATTTACTTCACAGCTGCAGGTGTCCGTGCTGCGAATCAGCAAGCCTATGCAGATAGGCTGCTAAGGCTGCACCACCAGGCAGGTTAGTAATTATTCTGCATGTATTGTTATATAAAATAGGTGAGAGAGCCTGAAAGAAAGTGTTGTAGCCCAATAATACAGCCATACAATGCCCTGAATAATTCCTATGCATGTAAGGTTATATAAAATAAGTCAGAGAGCCAGAAAAAGAGTGTAGTAACCCATTAAGAAAGGTAAAATATGTCCGGAATAATATCTCTGCATGTACTGTCATATAAAATAAGTGAGTGAGCCTGAAAAAGAGTGTTCTAACCTATTAATAAAGGTATAATATGTCTTGAATATGTCTGCCATATGCACTGTAATATCAAATAAAGGAGAGAGCCTGTGAAAAAGTGTGTAATGTAATTAATAAAGGTATAAAACCTGGAGTGTGTCTGTGTCACTTATTTTGAAATGTTGTTGTACCCTTGCATTATACAAATAGTACTGTTTTAATAAGTGCTGGCAACCCACAGTTGGGCAGTCCCAGCTAAAGTGGTTGATGGAAGTGCCAGTAGCTGTGAAGCATATATACAGTCCTCAACAGTCAGTTACTGGCTGGCATGCATAAGTAAATCCAGCACACGAGTAGCCTGTTAATTTGTTCCCCAGAAATGTGAGTGTGCTACACGAAATGTAGGGTTCTGTACAAATTTAACTGAAAATGTCATGTGAACACATCCAGATATGTAGATAAAGAAATATAAATAAAATCAATAAATATGTAACAGTAACATCTGCATCTTGGACAGTTAGTATGTCAGATATAGGTCATTTATATAATGAACTAGCCAAATCCATTACACAATCTAATGCATGTTGGCAAGTGTAATAATACATGTAGGGGATATACACCTGCAGTCAATAGGAATGTAGTGTAGACTAAAAGTACTTATAAGATGTTAATTGAGGTTTCTTTCTACACCCTACTGTATGTGCATAAACAATGCAATTCCACACCTAAATGGGTATGTGTAATCTCAAAACATTTGTTGGGACATACGTCCTGTTGTTCTATAAATATATGCATTCACTTTGATGCAAGTGCCCTGTTCAAACAACACAATCATGGTGGCCTGTTGCCACCAATCATCACTGCATGCTGTTGGAATGTTCACTGTCATTCAATATATGCATGTGTTATGCTTACTGTTCAACTGTTGGAACCTTGGTGTGTTGGGTTAATAGGAATATTACTGCATGCTGTTGCAACTAATTTGGAATGCTGTTGTTTATGTTGTAATGAAACACACCTAATCACAGAACGTATGGGAAGGCCGGTCCCAGCGGACCCACCTGTCCCTCCTCAGCTGGCGAGTGCACCTGGCACCAGCAGGTCCGGTGCCCAGCCCGGGCTCCCATCCTCTGTTGGTCCTGTGCCACCTTCAGGTGGAAGCGCTGCAGGGGATGGGGCTCATCCCTCCCGTGCAAGCATGGGCAGAGTAGGGCCACCTGTCACCCTTCGAAGGGTCTGGGTTGTGGTGCAAAGGGAGATTCAGCGTTCAGTAGCTGATCCCCTATGCCAGCTCGAGGCGAGAGTGGTGCATCTCACGGGTGAGCCTGCCCATCCTACTCAGCCCCCAGCACAGCCACCCTTGGGGCTGTGAAGGTGCAGTGGTGACTGCCCATGGGTGGGGATCTCAGTTTCACTGTTACCATCTGTGGGCTCATGGGCTTGCGATTTCCAAATATCCATCCCCGTCAATTGTGTTCACCCACCCCATGTGTCATACACCACCCCTGTATGCGTCTTGTTTGTCTTGTCTGTTTACCTCCCCAACCTACCTCCCCAAATATACCTACTTCCTCTACCTCACTTTCCACTCTCACCTGAAAAAAAAAAAAAAAAAAAAGGGCAATCTGTACCCACAAAAAAAGTATGCTCCATACAGAGCTGCCCATTTTGCACACATCTGCTGGACATGTAAACTGATAATTATAATTAGCAGTACAACATACTTTGTTGTCCTCACCCCTCTCCCAGGGGTGGAAGGTTTCAAATTTCACTCCAAATTTATTGCATATGCACAGCTGTTGCTGGTAAAGAAATGGGCAGCTATGGACCTTCCCTACACCTGTCCTGCACATCCCGAGCTTGTTTTCCTACTGTCTTCCCCTCTTTGTGCCTCCTTTTTCACCACTTTCCTATCTCCCCATTTTCTTTTCTTTCAAAGAAATTAGCACGGGGGTTAGTGGGAGTAAGCACTTTTAAGCAGTAGTATGCAGGTTTAAGCGAGTGTGAGCATGTGTGCGCTTAGCATCACACAAACCCATGCAAACCCGCTTACAACTGCTTAAAAGTGCCTTAGTCACTCTATGTCAGGGCCCTTGTTCTGCTCAGCAGCACAATAAAACACCTCTGTCAGTCTCGAACCCTAGACCTTGGACACACTAGACTGCATGAAGTACCACTAAGCCACAGCAGATATACAATAATTTGGTGCTGAAATAAATATATCATGCATTACAATGAGTGAATGTAAAGGAAAAATAGGAAGGCCATAACACAAAGCTTGTTCTGTGGATCTTTACCAGCAATTGTTGGGGAATGGCATTATATGACTGTGATATGAGAAGCAGCCATTCTAGCAGCAAATAATGTTACAGAGGCACTTTACAACCCCCGCACAGTATCATAGCAGGACAAACAGTGGCATATCTAATTAGGGCAGAGGCCATACTTCCTAACTGTGACTACTTTTCAGGGATGTCCCTGATTGTGAAACATATTTTAGCTGTGTCCCTCTGAATCCCTCTGAAAAGTACTGACATCAGTCAGAATGGTGGGGTACTACACAATGAATACTGACAATAATAACAGTAGACACCACTTGTACTTCATGAAAGGAGTACTAATCCATATGCACTGCTTCACTCAAGTCTACACTGACTGTCTCTATTATGTGTAAGGTGTACCTCACTTTTAACTACCTATCCCTGACTCCATGCAAAGTTGTGTCTGAGTGTTTCATAGGCCTGGCAGAGGCACAAACACACAGGCATATCAGTTATTCTGCTGTTACACACTCTGCAAAAAGCTTTGGTAGGTCTTCCACAAGCATATCCTTATATAGGAGTACAATACACAAATACCAAAGGATGTAGCCATGTACTGGTAGCAACTGACTGTATCAATGCCATTGTACCAGTGATGAAAACACCTGTGGGTTGCACAGACAAAGAATAACAGTGTAACATCTGGCTACCATCTGGATAGGTTCACAGTTGGGAACTATGCAGACAAACCACCTACCTTGATAAACTAACAGGTACACACAAATCCTTTAAGTCCAGTAAGATAACATTCACACAATAATACATAATGCTCTCTGTATGTCAGCATCCCCCCCCCCCCGACAATTAAAATATACTTGTGTGTTTAGGGTCTACCAAGGATTTAGGTAGGCATACTCAGTACTGGAATTGTCCAGTTTTCCTGAGAACCCTGTGCTAATGTCAACAATAAAAAACACAAACCCTGCAGAAGTGAGTACATTAATATTCACAGTATAACAGTTCACAAACAGTTCATGTGCCAAAAGAATACTTCTCAATAACTACTTTTGTATGGCAGTTAATTATATGAGTAGAAAAGAAACTACATAGTCACATAAATGTTGTGTGAGCATTTGTAGGAGTGAGTTAAATTCTACACTGATAGCTCTGTACTGGAAGTGGCAACAGTCAGGTCTGAGTACAACATGTACATCACTGTCTACACCTCTAGCTTCAGATATAAGAAGTATACCAACCTTCTGACTTACTCAACAGTGTCCACAGCAAACAAGCATGGGCCCCACTCTGGAAATCTGAAAGGGCTACGCTTACATACCTTAGCAATTTATAGCATTGGGTTGCTATGACAGTGAGTACTGCAATTATCACACAGCAGGCTGTATGCATTTACCAAATGCTGGGCACCAATTTGTGCAGAGGGCATCACATGCACATGCGCAGATACCTATAAAAGCAGACTGTACTTGCTATCCCCACATGCAATCATTACATTGCAAATGTCAGAGACTATATAACTCCTGGAGAGTAGTGAAAAAAATATTACTTAAAGAAATATTTAATTAAGTAAAAAAATATATACTTAATTGCTAACTAAAAATATTAATTAAGAAAAAAAAATAATTAATAACCAAAAATAAAACTTAAGTAAAAAAACTTTACTTAATAAATAAAATAAATAAATAAATAAAAAAGTTGTCAAAGAATACACAGATGGACCTGAAAGTGACAAACAGGTATGTAACAGATATGTAGTTATCGGCAAGTATTAGATGTTTATGAATAGTACTGTACATACTCTGAAACAAGCATATGTGGCAGCAGTAGGTATGTATGCACTGATGCCATGCATAACTACTGCCATGGACAAATTAGTGTGTAGCTGTGTGCAGTGGGACATAACTGTGACATATGTAGCTCAGCATTATATGTCAAACATCTGATCATGTTATCTATGTTCTGTACAGTACTGCGTATAATGGCAGTTTGGGGGAGTAGTGCAAACACCTATATAAACTTGGATGTGACAGAGTAAGACATGCATGATAGTCACATAATGTGTAGCTTAGCATTGGCAACTGCCGTACCAGTCTAGTATAGTAATGTAGCATTTGCAGCTATATATACTCCCTGTACTATTACTGTATGCACACATGTGACAACTGTCCATGTTGTAGCAAGGCCCAACAGGTCATCCGTGAGTTGTACGGACTTACAACTGTGTGGACCTTGTGTGTGTATGGCACACACACATATGGAGAGATATTTATGTGTCTGATATATTAGCATCTTAACGTGTGCATAGAGCAAGGGACATACTGCAACTGATTGTGAAGGGTGGACATTTACATGTTGGTGCAGGTTGTTATGTGCATATTTATATGTAGGTTGTAGTGTGTGGCAAACAAGACAGCATACAGTGCTGGCATATGACATGTGGTGTTTAAAAGCTGTGGGTATTATTTGTTAGGTTTTTAGTCTTCCAGACAGGGGGTCCTGCTAAAGATACATGGGCTGAGAATACCTTCCATGCATTCTGCACAAGACTGTGCAATATCATTACATAACTGTATCCCTCTCAACCTTTGCATAATTGATATTCCCACCATGAAAGGTGGACTGTATATGTGCCTACATGTATATCTATGTGTACACCAATGGATGTTCATATGTACGCTCAAGCTCAATGTTGTAATCATATTGCCATCCCTTTTGTTAAAAACCCTGCACCCATGAACTACCACATAGGTGGTAGTCTATTCAACACCAAAAGTGTGATAAGAGACTATGGGACACAGGTGGACAGTAGTGTCCCTTTTGATAATCACAGTGCCACACTAGTCATGTAAACTGTGTACAGTCCACATGTCATTAGAAAAGGTGTGTCATCTATGGAAAAAGAGATCAGTGTTCCACTCTACTCATCAGTCATAACACCCATCATAGAGTACAATGGCCCTGTTGGTATGTACCTCAGAAGACATCTACGGCAACTGTAGACGCCAGACACATACCTCACAAAGAGTATTACCAGACTCAAACAGATGCCCTATGCAGACTGTCTTTCAAAACCATAGCTACACGGTGTTGCATACTACCTACCCAGAGGCAACCTCTGCCTAACATACAAAGCTATGCCAATCCCACAGGTGTTGGACATGCTCCATTTAAACAGATTAAAATCCATACAAGCTACACACTGTACTGATCTAAACCTTGTAACGTCAAAAAGCAGAACATGCTGGAGTGGGACATTATCATCTCAGACACATACCATACTCTGGAACTAACTACCTATCAATAGCAAATGAAGGTCCTCATTACCATTTGTCATGAATAATTATGATTATTGGATGTGAGATAGGAAACACAACCCGGGAATCACCTCTGTGGTTCTGCATGACAGGGGCACATGAACCTAAATTACATGGGTGTTGAAGGGCAGGGTACCATATGGCTAAGCTTCCATAGGCCCTACGGATAATAGCCTATTAGCTACCTAGGACCCGATACACACATGCATGTACTTTTGTTGCATTACTTGCTATGTGAGGTTGACTGAGTGTGATGGTGAATGTGTAGGTGAATGTGTCAAAGTTGTGTATATGTGTGATAGCCTATTGGGAAACTGTTTATATCATGGTATGTAGTGTTGTAGCTCTGATCCTAGCAAAAGATATGTATGCTATTGCTAGGCAGGAAAAGCAGTATGGCATACGGTGTGACGTAGTCCCATGGTATTGACTCGAGTGTGCCATTGTAGGCTAAAGCAGTACATGTAAGCTTACTGATTGTTAACACTAGTGAATACAAATCCCGTATGAACTGTAGTACTACCTGAAGCTGTAGGCCTAAACAGCACAGTATGGTGTATATCCACATTGCTTGGAAACACTGTTTTGTTTGTTACCTGTAGTCCTCATACATTACATACCTCAGGCATGAGGTTTTGTAAGTGCTGACACACGGTACTGTATGGTACACAGGTAAAACTCATCTGGGTTGCCATACCTTTGTGTCTTGTAGGTATGTCTGATGTGTGTGTGGGTATGCCTGTAACATGGCCTCAGTGGTATGTGTGTCACAGGATATAAGTGCATATCTAGCAACATGTATAGTGTAGTACAGCAGTATGCCACCGATATTGATGAATGTGCACATTTGTTACTGAGGGGTTTGCTATCAACAAGTAGCATGGTGTACTGGTAGTACTGTAACTGTACTTTACATTCATTTCAATGGATGACAAATGTCTGTATGCATTAGCTTCATATATGCCTCCTGTGGCTAGGTGGTGCATTGTTTCACATACAGTGTGCCATGTACTGTTGTATAGTCTTACATACTGGTTTCACTTTGTTGCTGTGCAGAACATGGTTTGGTATACAGTAAGTGCCAGGCACTGTCAGGTAGTTGTGGGCTGAGCAGTGATATGTGTTATTAAAAGTGTGCATCTACTGACAGCCAATAGGTTGCTATATATGGCATTTCATTGATGTCTGCACTTTAGAATGTTAAATGTGCCACATGACTTGCTCACAATTACTGTTTTATTGTCTTCCAGGGACATGTCTCACAATTGAAAACCCGCATATACCCCTGAGGAGGAGGAAGTCATCCTAGATGCCCTAATACAACATCACAACCTGCTGTTCTCCAGAACCAACCAGGACCAGCATGGGCGCACTGCACTGTGGCAGGATGTTGTCTGTCGGGTGAATGATGTAGGCATGCATAACCGGACTTATGAGCAGGTACACCATCACTGCAGTGATTTAATCAGACATGTCCGGCAGCATGCCACCGATGTTCACAGACAACAGCTTGCCACAGGTGGTGGTGCAGCAACACATCCACCCGTCACCAAAGTGGAAGAGCTGCTCCTCAGTGTGGTGGCTCCTGGCCAACCAGTACAACAGACATGTGTCATCATGGAGGCCGGAGTCACCCAGCACGTCAACTCAGAGCGTGCAGGTAACATGGCATATCTGTAGACTACTGTTAGCTCGATTGTTAGAACATGCATGTATCAGATATGTACTGTGCATTCAGAAGATGTGGAGCCTGGTGTCATGCAATACTGATAATTTGGAACATAATCTGTATGCCTGTGACTGTCACCTGTTGTACTACTGAAAAATTGCAAACACACAGCAGCAATGTCATAGTTGTTGACACTGACAAACTGTCTCATATCCTTGTAGGTCCCTCTGATGTGATAGCAAGACGGCAGACCCATGGTGGTAAGTGTTCTACATTTAATATAGCATATAACATGTGCATGTCATAGGAGAGTTGTAGGCCATATACACATGTAAAACACCTACACATAATGCATGCTCTGCATGTTCTCTGTGGGACTATACACATCCCAGTAACATGAGTAGCTGCCTCAAGCACATGCAATACACAGAGTATCCCAACCAGCTGTGGAACACTGTAGTGGACATTGTATAGGCGGAGTCAATACACATGCACACAACATACACCACTTTGTCATATGCAGTAAGTGTTAATATGATACACATGGTGTATGTAGACATCTGCTATAAGGTCATACTCCAGTATCCTAAATGTCATCAACACAGCACACATACTATACCTGAGGGGTAGAGGCCTATCATGGGTTGGTGTGACACGCTTCAACACACAACACATTAATGTTAGGCAATGTTCCCTATTGAACACATTACATACCCATGTAACAACTGGCTGTGAAATGGTTAATGTAGCCAAAGTGGTGCAGGTCAGGTACAACAAGATAGTTGCCAGTGTGGCATACATTAGTGGCCTTGAGTGACCACATGATGCTGCCTTATGATGGCTCATGGTACTACACAACATCCAGTTACAGTAATTACAGTACTACATATAGCATTCATTGCTATACACCTGACAGTTGCGTGCATCCGGCCATGGTATGTATACCTATGAATGATGGTGCACAGGACATTGGAAAGCATTTTAGACTTGCACAGCAATGTTGTGTCCATGTACACATTGTGTTCCAGGGTGAGGCTAATCATTGAACAACACACATGCATCCAAGACATGTATACTGTTATCAACAAGAACTCTCTACATTCACACTGCATGCTGTTGAGCAACACACATCCTGCATGCTGACACGTGTGCGAGGACTCTTTGGCTTGTGATACTGTTCTCCACCATCAACCACTAATGAGTATGTTCCGTATTGCTGTTGGTGTGTGTGTGTGTGTGTGTGTGTGTGTGTGTGTGTGTGTGTGTGTGTGTGTGTGTGTGTGTGTGTGTGTGTGTGTGTGTGTGTGTGTGTGTGTGTGTGTGTGTGTGTGTGTGTGTGTGCATCTGTTCATGTGTTCATGTGTGCATGTGTGCATGTGTTCATGTGCTCATGTGTGCATTTGTGCATGCGTGCATGTGTTCACGTGTGCATGGGTGCATGTGTTCATGTGTGCATGTGCTCATGTGTGCATGTGCTCATGTGTGCATGTGTTCACATGTTTATATGTTCATGTGTTTATGTGTGCATCTGTTCATGTGTTCATGTGTGCATGGGTGCATGTGTTCATGTGCTCATGTGTGCATTTGTGCATGCGTGCATGTGTTCACGTGTTCATGTGTTCATGTGTGCATGTGTGCATCTGTTCATGTGTTCATGTGTGCATGTGTCCATGTGCTCATGTGTGCATTTGTGCATGCGTGCATGTGTTCATGTGTGCATGGGTGCATGTGTTCATGTGTGCATGTGCTCATGTGTGCAAGTGTGCATGTGTTCATGTGTTCATGTGTGCATGTGTTCATGTGTTCATGTGTGCATGTGTGCATGTGTGCATGTGTTCATATGTGCTAACATCCTGTACAGATTGTAAAGTGTGTTTCCTGTCTCCCTCTCACAGGTGCTGAGGGATTGTTGGATGAGTGCAACATGGAACCTGAAGTCACTGCCACAAATAGTGGACATGATGATACATGTGTTGTGGCACAGGCAGGTATGACAGGGTCTGTCGTTGGTCCGCCAATCGACGGTACACAGCTTTCCACCCCATCTATGCGCACATTCATACTGCCAATACATCCCTCAACACCAATGGCCTTAGCTGAGGAACAGCATACAGTAGGCATTGACCAGGATAGTGTGGTATCTATGGCACATGCAACCCCACACAGCAGCCATAGCCAGACACCTGGAATGGTACCACATAGGCATATGTCCAGGGGTTCTCGTGGGAACACTGCTGGTCATAATGCCCCTGGCAGACGTGCCCCCACAGGTCTCACAACCTCAGTTATGTTGTAGGCTGTAATGCAGGCACAGGCTTGTATGGAATGGTACACCAGGCAGAGACTAAGGGCTCACAGGGCTCATAACACCACTATCAATGACAGTATCCATGACCTTGCCGGTGCAATCCGTAATTACACCGAGGTCACTGATAGACGTTGGGGGGAGACACTAGATGTCCCCCGCAATGTAATGTCCATGTGCCAGGACAGTGCAGGATGGCTGAGACATTGATGTGGATGTATGCCAGCAACATTATAAGCTGGCAGTCGTCACGGATGACACACAAGTCCCAGCCACTCCCGTAGTGGCAGTACCAGCCCCAGCAATGTTGGGGCTGGGCTGTCAATAGACCATCCTAGATGACCATGTGCATGTGGCTCTGGCCAGTCCCAGCAGGGACATGGGTCCAGTCGACATCCCTCTGCCTCTGACGATAGTACCCAGTCTGGCTTAGTACCCGATACTGTCCGTGGCACCCCTGCCAGGCACAGGTACTGTGTCCATGGCTGAAGACAGTGATCTGTTCAGCCTGGCAGGTACAGTCTGTGGCTGTCCCACAACCTCCCGTATTTGGCAGCCACAAGGTGGAACTGTGTGCATGCAGACACACACACATAAACCAAATACCTAGGGCTAACACATACACACACACATTACATCAACACTGACCTATACTGTACTGTTGTCCTTCACAGACACACACACACACATACATGTCGATTGGATGGGTCATTGTCGGGCTCTGGCAAACCAATAACACACCCTGTGCATATGATGAAACTGTGCCACCTCCTGTCATCTGTGACATTGATGCAGGAACAGGCTAACATGGTGCTGATGCACAGGGTGACCTAATAGCAGTGTAGCAATGTTAGCATGTTGTCAACAGTAAAGTGTAATGATATCCTTGTAGGTATATCTGAGCAGGCATGATGCATTAAAGCTATGATTATCAATGTAGTATTGTTTACACCAGTGTTAATTCCAAAAATGTATTGTCCACCCATGTGCCACTTGGCTGATGTGTGTGGTACTGGCAGCATGTGTTGGTGAGTGGACGGTATGTGTGTGATGTGTGCAGTACAGATTTACAGGTGTACATTTGTGAACATGGTGGAGGTGCACTGTCTGCATTTACGTGCATAGTGGACTCATGAGAAGGGTGACATGCCCTGTATTATACAGTGTTAACACTTCATATTTCCTATTGGTGGCCAGTATGCATTTTACTACACATATGTTACAACTTGGGTACACATGTGTGTATGACATGGTTTGACACTATGCTGTGGGTGATACTGTTAATATCAGTCATTGGTTTGCATTCTGGTAGTATACATAACCTCAACAGCCTGATTTTAACCAATCATTAGATGATGTCTTGACAACTGACACACAGATGTAGGATACACAGTAGCATTTGAATCCTTCTGGTACTATACTATACCAGTAACCAGTGGTATTGACTGCCACCCATTCCTGGGACCACTCCTGTTTGGCATGTAGCCATCCTAGGTACAAGCAAACACACTAGGGATATGTCCGTCCACATCTGGTAATGCATACAGTGGCCTACAATGCATTCTCCAGATGAGACACTTATCCTCCACAAGGGTATCATACAGACAGATACCTGTTGACCAGCCCATGCTGTAAAGCTATAAGCCAACTATAGCATAATCATCCACATTTACTATACATAGTATCCTGACAGTACCACATTGGTAGTAGCCCACAATATGTAGCAGTGGTACCGATGTGTACATACAGCCACATGTTATGTCATCTGTCCTTTGGTATTCACATTTCCAAAGGTATGCTGATGTCCCTCAGTGTATCACATAAGCAATAAGGGGCCTGTATGCATATTCACGGAGTTGTTGTACACCTATAATGAATGCCCATTATTGACAGACTGTGTTGTGTTTGAACATGTCTGAAATATACCCCAGGCATGAACCCTCACTCACATTATTCAATAGAAACTGTCATGGGTGTGTGTGACACAGATGACCTAGGCCACAGATCACTACAGTGGCTGGCCTTGTCACATACATACATATGTGACCTAAGGTCTGAGAAGCAGCAGCACAAACTGTCAATGGTAACAGATGTATTCATGTAGAAAGCAGGCTTCACACCTATGAACTAACTGAGGTCACATGTACATATATGTATTTGCCACACAGATACCTGAAGTGTGCAATGCACATACTGTTGTTTTACTGATATGTCATACAGTAGTAAAAGCAAAACCCACAACACATTGACCAACAGTGTCACACACACACACACTCAGCAATTGCAGGATTCAAATCTCTACCTAACTAGGTTATGATACTAGAGTGATACACAGGAAATCACACACACCCATACACCCCCCCAACACACACACACACACACTCAGTAATTGCAGAATTTAACCCCCTACCTATGTCATGATACTAGAGAGATACACATTAACACAACACGCTATATGCTTTACTGGGAGTTTTCATTTCCACTGCTTTGTTTGTGGGATACTGACATCATCAGACTTGCCAAAGAGGAACTTACCTCTTTTAATGTGTTTTCCCAGTCTCCAAAAAGGGCACTCATCTCAAAAGAAATCTCACATACACCCCCCACTCACACTCAGCAAGTGCAGGATTCAAACCCCTACCTAACTATGTTAGAATACCAGAGAGATACACATTAACACAACATGCGTTATGCTTTAATGGGAGTCTTTATTTCTACTGCTGTATTTCTGGGATACTGACATCATCAGACTTGCCAAAGAGGAAGTTACCTCTTTTAATGTGTTTTCCCAGTCTCCAAAAAGGGAACTTCTTTCAAAGGAAATCACATATACACTCCACCCATATACACACAACAATTGCAGGATTCAAACCCCTACCTAACTATGTTATGATATTAGGGAGATACACATTAACACAACGCACTATATGCTTTACTGGGTGGTTTCTTTTCTCCTGCTATATTTGTAGGATGCTGACATCATCAGACTGGACATGGTAATGTGTGTGCACTTTGTTTTATGCAATCCCAGGAATGAACCATGTGGGTCAGCAGGTGTTAACAGCTTGAAAAGGACTCCACAATTCTTAGCTTGTGTGATCTATCTGTGGACAAATTGCCATTCCTTCATATGACAATACATATTTATGCACAGATTGTTGATTTTGCGTATACGACATGCATCTGGGATGTTGATAAAGGGCTATCCAAAGTCTATGTGGGACGTGTGTAGCTCCTTTCAGTGATGTATGTCCTGGATGGCTGCCTTGCAAACAGTCTAGTAGGTTTGGGAACCATGATCTGCCCATGAACATACCAAAGTTGGTAGGGTTGTGTGTTTGTCGGCTTCCAATAGCTCTGTTTATGACTTCAATCATGATGGACTCCATGGCCTTGCAGATCAGACTTCATAGGCTTATAGGACTATAGTTCCCATGGTCTGTTGTGCACCAACACTTTTGGGGTGTGCCATATGTTGCTGTAACACATTCAACAGTTTCAGATCCTGTAGAGAGGGTGAGGCTCAACAGACTGTTCAGGTGCAGGGTCTGTTTGTTCTGTAGTTCACTTATGACACATATAGGGAAACAATGTAATCCAATTGATACCATGTTTTCGTCTTTGGGAGGAGCTGTTTACCCATTCAACATGTGGTATCTCCTGGTATGATGATAGGGCCTTTTGTCAGTGGGAGGTGGGTATGTATGTATGGGCCTATCTGACAGAATGTCGGCATTGTCAGTCAGGTACAGTTGGCCCTGATTCAGGACATATATGAGTGTATATTGATATTTATGACATAGCTGAAGGAAGTGTTATGGTTCTGTCTGGACTCCTTCGCAGATAATCTTTCCAAAACACCGACAAACCTGAGCACTAAACCCCTGTTATACTCTTTTACACACTTAACACCCTACTGATCCTTTCTGATCAGTCAACAGAGTATTTCATCATAATATCCTGGCATGTCCAAAGGTCGTTTTCGTGTGTACTCTCCAGTCCAGCTAGTGAATATGGGAATTTTGACACAATGTTCTAACTGCCTTATGTACACAGACAACCCTCTCCTCCTCCCAACAAACTCAGATATATGTGAGAGATGCAACTATATAGACAAACAGGAGGCTGTGCTCTCTCGACCCATGACTGGCACAGTCTATCAGGTGGTGAAGGTAACCACACACACCACAAATCCAGTCTCACATAGATCTATAGCGACAGCAAACAAAATACATTACCACACAAAAACATACTCGGAGGCTCTAAATAAAATCTGCCTAAGCAGCAGAGACCTCCAAAGCAGACACCCAAACAACTGCTACCCCACAACAATACCCACATATCACATAGTTCACAAAGTCAGTGTGCCACACAGTCACTGCCCTTAGGGCTAAACAACACACCTAATACACTTGTAATAGGTGACTCTATTGTCAGACACACTGACGTCCCACTCACCAGGCTGAACAGGGAAAAGGTCACTTTGAGCTGTCTGTCAGGTGCCAGGATCCGCCACATAACACATGCACTCAGGTCACTCCAAAGCAAGTACAAATATGGCTCCATCATTGTCCATGCTGGTGTGAATGACCTCAGATGTTCCTCCCTGGACTACATGACAAGAGACATAGAGGAGCTCTCTGATCATGTAGCCCAGGCCAGTATGACCCTGACCTTGTGTAGCATCTTACCCTCACCAAGAATGATGGCACAGTATACAGGCAAACTGATCAATTTTAACAGTTGGCTAACATATTGGTGTCATTCAAAGGGGATCCAGTGTCTGTCAGCATGGGATGACATGCTCGATGCTATGGACGGCTTGCACATGTCACCCCTGGACTTTCGAATACTGGCTAAGGCTCTTGCCACCCCCATAGTGCCTTTTTTAGGCAAGGCTCAAAAGACAAACCCACCTCCATAGACAATATAAGGTAAAAGAAACTAAGGGTAATGCTGCTCAACACCAGATGTCTAAACCTCAAAATGCATGCACTCAAGACTCTCCTCAGTATGGAGAATGTCGATATCTGTGCAGTAACAGACAACTGGTTCAGGCTCCTGAAAGCACCCCAGCACTACCAGGTTATACTTCATACCATGCTTTTTGGCCACAAGACACGGACTGACCAACAAAAATAGGGGGAGTATCCATATACATCACAGATACACACACCTCCAGGTTAGTAGCACTGCACAAAGCATCCAAGACCATACATGTGCAACTAACAGTGGGCAAAACTGCCTTTCAGTTTGTAGCCTTCTACAGACCACCCTCCCATACTCAGGAACCCCACTTGGCTTTCCTGTGAACACTGGAGAATATGAAGGTCTCTCCAAACACCATTATATTGGGTGACCAACTACCCAAACATTGACTGGGAATACTACTCAAGCCCCAACACCCTTGCCCAATGGTTGCTAGAATTTATAAACTCAAATGCTATGGCACAACTGGTCACCACACCCACAAGAGGGGAAAACATATTGGACCTGATCATCACCAACATGGGGACTCTATGTTCCACACCAGAGGTATACCCTTCATTGGTAAGGTCAGACCATACATTTATCTCACTGGACATCCATATCCCGTCCCCACCCGCATCTTAGGTAATCTTGGTGAAGAACTCCTCAAAAGCAAATGTCACACTTCTCCAAACTGATGTTGGTATCCTTCAAAGACCCTGGGACAGTGGTAAATACAGCTCAGACCACTGAATTCTTTACAAATGCATTCTATGGACACCTACTGGAATGCATGGATTGTGCTATCCCAAATAACAACAAGACTCACTCCTTCAAAGGCAGTGGACCTGTCTGGTGGACCCCGGCCATAAATAAGCTATACAACAAAAGGAGGAGGCTACTACATGATAGAGCACAATCACAAAAAAGGAAGGCATCTCTGATCAGTACTAGCAAGATGCTACGATCACTCATGAATTCATCTAAGGCCCGCTTCGAAAGAAAAATTGCACCAGACACTAAGGACAATCACAAGGCCTTCTTTAGTTATGTCAGGAACCTGGGTGGAAACTCCCAGATATGCTGTGAGTTACTGCAAAATGACAAAACATACACTGAACCCACAGACATTGCCAACATCCTGGCAAACAGGTTTAGTGCAGAGTGTAGCCTCCCTGACATCACAGATGAACAGGTGAGAGCTGCCCTCTCCAAAGCAGACAACACAGCATCAATGGGACCGGACGGTGTCCTGGCCTGCATCTTACACAAGCTTCATGACGAACGTAACCCTCACATTAAGTCACTGTTCAATATCAGACTTACTACAGGATATGTACCCAAGGAATGGCATACAGCAACAGTGGTCCCGCTCCACAAAGGTGATGCCACAATGGACCCTGGATACTATCGCCCTATAAGCCTAACTAGCCTGGTCTGCAAAGCTATGGAGCGTATCATCATGGAACTCATACACAAAGACATTGGGAACCTACAGACACTGGATCCAATCCAGTTCGGCTTTGTTGTGGGCAGATCTTGCCTCTTGAACCTGGTCGACTTCTTTAAACAGTTACCAGGTCCATAGATGTAGGGAAGGTAGTCCACACAGCCTACCTGGACCTCGCAAAACCCTTCAACACAATACCCCACTCGGGCATCATACATAAGCTCACCAGCTTCGATATCGACACATATGTCACAAGATAGATTGCTAACTGGATCAGGGATAGCACCCACATGGTCTGTATTGCAGGTGCCATGTCTGACTCTACACCAGTTACACCTGGCGTCCCACAAGGCTCAGTCCTGGGGCCTCTCTTGTTCAGTATATATTTCTCTGATGTACAGGCTAACACAGGAGGAATATGGCTGAACATGTTCGCAGATGACTGCAAACTGGGTGCCATAATTGACTCTCCAGCTGGCACAAGCATCCTCCAAAAGGGTCTCACAGAGATGGATAACTGGTGCCAGAGCCATGGCCTACAGATAAATGCCATTAAATGCATAGTCATCCCCCTTTGTGAATAACAAAGTGCACACACATTACCACATAGGTGGTAATCCATTAAGTACGGTAGAAGTTATTAGGATTTGGGGACATGAGTAGTTAGTAATCTCGCCTTTGACAATCACGTTGCCAAAATGGTTAGACAGAACTTCTATATAGCCCACCTTATCCCAAAAGGTTCCACATCTAGATCAAGTGAGGTCATTGTGTCCCTATACTCATCAGGCCCATGACTGAATACAATGCCCCATTTGGGATGTACCTTACCTGACAACTGCAGCAACTGTAATGGCCACAAAAGTACCTCACCAAGTAGATCTAGGGACTCACACAGATGCCCTGCGCAGTTCAGCTAAAGTAGCTCCAGCTCTACTCAGTTGCTTACCGCCTACTCGGATGCGATCTGTGCCTGTTGTTTAAAGCCATGTCCAACCTAGAATTAATGGACACGCTCCACCTCAGGGTATCCGAATCCCTTAGAGCTACATGCTCCAGGGACTTAAACCTCAGCGCAGATATTAATAGGACATGCTGGAGGGGACAGATTCATATCTCAGAGGATCCCCTCACTCTGGAATGAGATCCCAGTCCTGCATAGGCAGAGCCCCCCACTGACCCCCTACAGGAGACATCTTGATGAGTGAATGGGTGATTGTATGTTTACCCCTGGGATCTCTTCTGGGTCCCTGCTAGACAGAGGCACAATACACTAAACATAAAAGGGCTATCTTGTGTGACCTTCTATTCACAGGCATAGTCTACTAATCTAACAGGGTTGTGACAGCCAAACACGCTCTGGCTAGGCTTATACATGCCCTAGGGCAGATAGCCTAGTATCAACCTATGAACCTATGATAATGTTAATTATCATATTATGATAATTGTGTTTATTGATGATCCTGATTGCAAGTTTTTTATCTTCTTTGCTTTCCCACTTTCTATGAACAACCTAAGTATCTGCAGAACATATTTGATTATGACAGGGTCCAATATATTATATATGTGTCTGTTGTCATATAACTGTGTGCACAAGGTGGATTGGTGAATAGTGAGAGGTTCCTGGGTTAACACATGCAACTGCCGGATATGTGTGGCCCACTGCTGTACTGAGACATGGCCTAAGTGTGTGAGCATGCCCAGTTTGGCCTTTCAGTGTTTTGTTGCCTGACATTTGTCTCATTTATTCAAGTGTGTGAGCATGCCCAGTGTGACCTTTCAGTATGTTGCTGTCTGAAGTCCACTACATTTGTTGATGTGTGTGAACATGACCAATATTAACATTTATACTATATGTGTGTTGAAAATCAGGTTCTATTCTTACTGCAGGTCTCACCTTTGTGTCATAACTCGACAGGGATTATGCTGTGCCTGCAGGGTTTCCATGAGATACTTTGCATAGACTTATCAACATTTTTTCATGCAGACTGACCAGTGAAATACTGTCATGGTTTAGTGGTTCAGTACTATGACTATAGTGCACAGTATCCTGCGTTCGAGGCCTGTCACTGCTTTATATTTTCATACTGAGCAGACTAGACTGCTTAAGGGACAGTGGAGCAAATATGAGCATGTTGGCTTTTGTTCAGCTATGCCCAACTTAGACCAAGCTTGTCCAACATTGCTCAATGTTAACCAACATTGCTGAACGTTGCCCAATATTGCTCAACATTGACCACAGTTGTGCTAGTTACTGTGTGCAATTTTGTTTATACTAAATGGTGGTAAAAGATGTTTAGCACTGCTTTATATTGCTTAACACATGGCAATCATGCCTCAGGTGGTGCTGCAGGGCTGCCTATGTCGGATGCACATACTACATTCCCTATACATGTTTGAAAACAGGTAGTGTCAAATTAGGCATCCCTTTTACTATATGTGCAAGTCAGACAGAGGTATCATTTCCAGGGTTCCTACTGAGCCAGTGTATGCACTATGTGGTTCCTCTTTGCCAAGGCCAAAGCATACTGGGCATGCCTCCTTCTGCCTACTGGGGCAGGCTCAGGTTGTTCCTCCTCCAAGTCATGCTCTGCCTGTGATGGCCTTGGCAATGGTGGGGGGCTGTTTGGCCCGGGCCTAAGCTGCTCCTGCTGCAGCTGTTTTCGCAGGATCATATTATGTAGCATAGCACATACCATGATGATTTGGGTACATGTAGTTGATGAGTACTGCAAGGCTCCACTAGATGTGTCCAGGCACCGGAACCGTGACTTGAGCAGCCCAAACACACGCTCGATTACATTTCGTGTTTGTGCGTGTGCCTCATTATGGCATTCCTGTTCAGGTGTGTGTGCATTTCTGATGGGTGTCATCAGCCATGGCTCCAGTGCATAGCCAGCATCCCCCACTAGTTGACCATGAGGGATGTCCCCATTGGCAAATGTCTGGTACAGCTGTGTCAGATGCCAGATATGGGAATCATGGTAGCTTCCAGGGCAGCCAGCACACACATTCAGTATTATGCCCTGGGCATCACACACGACCTGACAGTTGATGGACGGGAAGCCCTTGTGGTTAAAGTAGACCCTACCCCGCTTACCGGCTGGTGCTATGATGCATATGTGCGTGCAGTCTATTGCACCCACTACCTCAGGGTATTCCGCTATTTGCTGGAAGAGACGCATATTGCTGGCCAATACCTCACGGGAAATGGGGAAATATATATGATCACCAACATGTGCTGACATGGCATCCAGGAACTGGTGCAGTACCCTGGATGCTGATGCATGTGATATCCCCAATCATATCACCAGTTGGTCTCTGGAAGGTACCTGTTGCTAATATTCTTAGGCCAACACATACCTTGATTTCCACTGGGATGGGTTCCCCTCTGTTGGTTCTGTGTGTGAGGCGTGGCCTGCACAGCTCAAAAATTTGCTGCAAGAGGTCTCTGTCCACTCTATAGTGCTCCAATATCTCCAGCTCATCTAGCCCCTGATAGGTTACCCTGGGCCTGTACACTCTTCTCCGTCTCCTCACTGTGGGTTGTCCAGCAGCATTCGCATTGTCACCAGTCTCAGCATGTTGCATATGTCGCCTTAAAACAGCAATGGCAGCCCCTAACATTTCTTTGTCTCAATGAAATATCGTAGTGAGGTACCAACCACAAAGGAATGCAGGTAGAATGTTCTCAATAAATTACTGGTGACTAATCAAGAAACTCTGGCAACTCAGGAAAAATCCAAAACTTTTATTGAGATACACAGGATAAGTGCTTTCGCGTGGTGCATCCACGCTTCATCAGATAACATTAAATGGATCAGCTGTTATGTTTATATACATCCGCTAAGCGCGGGAAAACTTTAATTAATTAAAATGAAACTAATCCTATACTTTAAAACATTCATTAACTATTGCGCTCAATTCACAACACTCATTACAGATTAGACATGGGAAAAGAAAATCATGTCTCTAAAATGTATATATAGAAAAATAAAAAGTCATATTATTAGAGTAATATATATCTATTTAAAACAGCTATATCAAGAAACAAAGATGCAGCTAATAATGCCATTACATAAATCATGATTCAGAACCATATCTATAATTTATGTAAAAAAAGTCTCTTAAAATACAGAGCATAATAATTAAACACAAAAATGAATTACAAATGCTCTCTATAAGAAAATGCTTCAAGATGACAACAGCATGAAAAATAACGTCAGTAAGGACAAACTAGTTTTTGATGAAATCTCACTTCAGGGTCGAAGGCCCTGTATCAAAAACTATTTATAAAGCAGCATTAGTCTATTTTGATTAATATTAAAATATATATTTCATAAAATATATTATTAATACATTAAATCAAAACATGTGTAAAAAACATACCTAAATATGTATATGATTTAAAATAGCACTATTTAATGTATTTAGATACATGTATATGTATATGTAATAAAAATAAGGTACAGAAAATGAATTTTGCATATGTATAAATAAATATGTGCTATGCTACAAAATTGTATATAATGCATATTGAACTTTTATTTCTTAGATATTAATACTGGCTTAATAGATAAATAGTTATTTATTCCTGGTGCTATATGTGCTCCTAGTCTCAATATCCAATTTAATTCCATGAGTGCCAGATCATTCTCTGCGTCACCACCTCTAACATTCTGTAAAACTTCTTGCAAAACCCTAAAACAAAAGGAATGAGTGGGAAATTCCATAATGTGCTTTGATAAGGCGTTGGTTTCTACAGCCTTGCGTATATCATACAAGTGGTTATAAATACGCTCTTGGAGCCTTCTTTTGGTTAATCCTACATAAAATGCCTGGCATTTTGTACAGGTCGCAAGATAGATCAAATTACGGGTGTTACAGTTGGCATAAAAATGTGGTCTGAAAACATAATCAGTGCATGGATGCTTAAAAAGTTGTTCTTTGGTTATATACTTGCATCTATTGCAACTATGGCATGGAAATGTGCCTTTATTCTTAGAATAAATGCTGTTCATTACGTTATCATTCTTATTCAGCGTGATATGATAATCACCACATAAAATCCTTTTAAGATTTCTACTATTCCTATAGAGAAATCTGGGATGCCTGCCAACGATATCTTGAGTTAGGGAATCAATAGTTAGAATATGCCAATTGTTGTAAATAATCTGCTGTACATTCTTTACATCACTGGTATATGTGATAGTATATTTAACGTAGTTATCAGTTAGATCTTCTTTTTTATAGTTGTTAAAATAATGTTTTGTATAGCTAATATCTGCATTTTTTTGCTCTGTTGGTACACTACCCCCTAGTACCTCTTGTCTAATTTTCCTGACCATTGTAGAATCATATCCTCTGTTGATGAATAATCTTTCTAGAGAGAGGGCTTCTTTACTTAGATCTTCAGTTCTGCTACATAGTCTAAGTATCCTCACAAACTGGCTTTTCACTATGCCATGAAAAACATGTCTTGGGTGCATACTATCAAAAGTCAATATTGCATTTTTCCATGTCGGTTTTCTATATAATGTTGAAGCAATGTTGCCTTCTGGTGTTAGACTAAGTGTAACATTAAGGAAACTTATTTCTTTGAAGGAAGTTTCCTTGGTGAAGCGTAAAAATGTTGTGGTTGTTTCTAGATAATATAGGAATGTCTCAAACAGTTCCAATGTACCTTCCCAAACAATTATGATGTCGTCCACAAAACGCCTATAGAATTTAACAAACTTAAATTTCTCATTATTGAATAAGTATAGCTTTTCCCACCATAGAACTACCAAGTTGGCGTAAGTATTTGCACAGGGGGTGCCCATAGCTACCCCCCATTTCTGCAAATAGTACATATCGCCAAATATAAATGCATTGTTGGATAATACTAGTTCTAAAAGTTGACACACTAAAATGACCCTGTCATTAGAAAAGGTAGTCTCTTTAGTTAGAAGTTCTCTTATGTATTCCATACCTATATCATTCGGTATTGATGTAAATAAGTTCTTTACGTCCAATGTTATAAGTATATTTTGTTGTTTATTGTCTAGTTCTAATTCCTTTATACTACTGAGAAGATCATAAGTATCCTTAAGTATGGTAGGATATTGGTTCATCACTGGTCTTAATGTGTCTTCTATAAATATAGAGACATGTGATGTGATCCAATTCTCCCCTGATACAATGGGCCTGAAGGGAACTGGATGTACTTCCTTGTGGACTTTGGGTATCCCTTTAATCATGGGTATGGTGGGATATTCTATATTCAAAAATTCAAAAATCTCCTGACTTATTTGGCGACACATAAGGAGGTCATAAAGGACTTCTTTAACAGTTTTCACAATGTGTATCACTTGTCTAGATGTTATTGGGATATAGGTGTCAATTTCTGAAAGCATATTAAGCATACTAGAGACATATTCCTGACTATCTAAAACCACTACGCCCCCTCCCTTATCGGCCGGTTTTACAACTATACGTGAGTTCTGTTTAAGCTCGTTCAAACAACATGCTTCTGCTGGTGTAAGGTTATAGAATCTCCCTTTTTTTGGTTACATTGCTAAACATTTGATAATATTGATGTTCACAGGCCCTCAAGAAACATTCAATATGTGATGGCATGGTAGGAATACAAACACTCCTAGTTCTATAACGTGCGATTTCCTTTTCATTGTTAGTGTCATTATTAAATAATAGCTTTAAACACAATTTCCTGCAAAATAATCTGAGGTCAATTAGCGTGTCTGTTAGTATTGCAGGAATCGCTGGAATAAAATTAAGGCCTCTATTTAAGACACTAATACTAGGTTCATCCAATATAAAGCAAGAAAGATTAAAAAGCAAGCTGGAAGTCAGTTCTTTCTTCTTCTGTTCTGCACGAACTGCTCCGCTGAATATTTCCTCTTGCGGGAGTCCCTGCTGTGAGACCGCCCTCTTGCTTGATGTACTATCTGCCGTTTCTGGTACGGTAAAAAAGTTACCGAAGAGGGTAAAGCACTAGAAGTGTTTTTGGGGATAGCTCCAGCTGTTTGAGATAATGGATGATTAAAGAAGGCTTCCTGATTAGGAGGAGGTGTGTCAGCAAATACTGTTTCAGTATGGCCAGTTCCTGATGAAGCCGATGTATGTGCTTCGTTACGAAATATAGATGCAGGTACTTGGGGTAAAGGTTGAGCAGCAGCATTAATTTCTATTGTCTGTTTAGAAGGAATCATAGAAGTATCCGACTGTGACAATGAAGTCGGAGGTTGAGATGCTTGATATCTCGGCCAAATAAATACCTGGCCCCTTTGAAAATCGTTATAATCGGAAATGGGGAAATATACATGATCACCGGCATGTGCTGACATGGCATCCAGGAACTGGTGCAGTACCCTGGATGCTGATGCATGTGATATCCCCAATCATATCACCAGTTGGTCTCTGGAAGGTACCTGTTGCTAATATTCTTAGGCCAACACATACCTTGATTTCCACTGGGATGGGTTCCCCTCTGTTGGTTCTGTGTGTGAGGCGTGGCCTGCACAGCTCAAAAATTTGCTGCAAGAGGTCTCTGTCCACTCTATAGTGCTCCAATATCTCCAGCTCATCTAGCCCCTGATAGGTTACCCTGGGCCTGTACACTCTTCTCCGTCTCCTCACTGTGGGTTGTCCAGCAGCATTCGCATTGTCACCAGTCTCAGCATGTTGCATATGTCACCTTATAACAGCAATGGCAGCCCCTAACATTTCTTTGTCTCAGTAAAGCTTTTTCAGTTTTCACTTCTATTAGCTTACTGCAGTGTTGCAGTGTCTCTGATGAAACATAGTGGAATGTTGTTTGCAGAGTTTTAAGTGCTGGGCTGGGCTGGGCTAGTGTACTGCCTGTGTAATTGCCTGATTCTGATTGTTTTCACCTGATAGCTCTGCTAGTACTCCCTGGTTAGCTTCCTACTATTTGTTGTGCTTCCTTTTCCCTTTCTGTTTCCTCAGGGGGGCAGCACCGTGCACACAAGCGCAAACATGCGCACACCGGCTCACATGTGCGCACACATGCTTACACGGACTAAAACTTGCTTATTCTTGCTAAAACGCATGCACACAGGCACATATGCGCTTACACACATTTCAACAACCTTAGACATGCTTACTCCAGATTAAACGTGTGCACACAGGCGCACACGTGCGCACACAGTCTTACTCGGATGTACGGGCGTACACATGCACACAAACATGTTGCAAGCACTTCTACAAGAAACTTTAGTGTTATCCACAGCATACACCTTCAATTTCTTGCCTTTAGCTAGGGTACCTGTTGACAGACCTCTTCCAGTGATAATTAACTGACAGCAAACACATGCCACTCTGCTCCAATGAGCTTCACTTCTTTCATACATACCCCCCTAGTGATGTCACCTATCTTCTACTCTGATACTCCCCTTATCCTACTCCTACACTTCACTGACTGTGCTCATTTGCTATGTAAACTTGGGATTCACTATCCTTACCCTGATTTGCATAGGATTGCCTACTAATGGTTGGTTACATCTCTTAGACTGAGCTTCCCCCCTTAGAAACCTCTACTCGGTAGCCATGTTGTCTTCAGCCTCCCTTGCATTGTACCTTTGGAATTACAATAAAATCCATATTTGTGGATTTTAATTATTGGTTTTCTGGTTTTTCTGAGTGCAGCACATTTGTGTGGCGCTGCGCTACACTTAAACTTCGGAGATCGGGATAAAAAAAAATTATTTTATTTTTATTTTGCATCGGCAAACATTGCAATGGCCGTATTTTTGATTATTGGCATGCCTCCTCAACTGGATGCATCCTTTTTTTGGAGCTGTCACGGCTCCGTTTTGCTATTTGCAGAATGGTACTCAGTTGTCAACTGAGTACATTTCTGCAAATAACACTACTCTTACTCAGACAGGTTCGGGTTTCCTGGATCGCAAATTTACCTCATTTGCATAGCTTTTGCCTGCAATTGAGGTAATTTGCATATCCTAGCCCTGTCAGTGTAAGAGTCGTTTTAGGAGCTCTCTTGCACGCCCCTACTGGCTGTTCCTGGATCGCTCAGCGGACATGTTGGCTGCATGGAGTCTTACTCTACTCTTAGACTCCGTGCAAGCCTTCATGAATCCGGCCCAAGGGTTTACGTACCACTCAAAAAATGATTAGCCAATGAAAAAAAGTATGTCAGATGTGCAGCCTGGGAAATATAAGTGTCTATCTGCCACAAAGAACAAAAACAACACCAGGCCAAGCAGATTTCTCAAAACAGAAAACAAAATGGAACATGTAAAACAAAAAGCAGATCTATCAGTTTAAGCAAATCACAGACAAAAAAGAGATTACTTTCCTCCCAGCAGGGAGTCACCAACAGTGTTTGTAGTTTTGACGGTCTTGAGTTTTATCAGAACTTCATTTTAAGATTCTTCTTAACTACATTTCTCACTACAAACATTAAATCAGTTTTGCTGTGGTCTGAACTGAATACAGCTGTTTATCTCTACACTAACTTTCTACAACTCTGGGTATTTGTTTATCATTAATCCTTTCCATAGGTTCATAAGTTCATAGGCTGGTACTAGGCTATTAGCCCTAGGGCCTATATAAGCCTAGCCATAACAATTCCCTGGCTATTTCTTTCCACAGTATTTACTTCCCTGGAACCCTGTCTAGCAGGGCAACTAACGTGATCCCCGGGGTGAATTTCTCATCTCACATCCAATCATCAAGGTTCCTTTTGAAGAGGGCCAAAAAAAAAGGCGCTCTGCTTGACATGCATGGGCAGTCTGTTTCAGAGTTTGGGGAGTCTCTGGGTCAAGAACTTGTCCCTCCAGCATGTTTTGTTCATTGTGATGACAAGGTTTAGATCCCTGGAGCGTGTGTCTCTGAGGGACTGGGATTTCTTTAAGAGTAGCATGCCCAACAGCTCTGGGTTTGATATGGCCTTGTATATTAAGCAGAGATTGCCTCTGAGTAGACGATATGTGACAGAGTATCGGTGGAGTTTTTTTTAGATGGTCAGCATAGGGCATCTGTTTAAGGCCTGTGATTCTTTTAGTAAGGTATTTCTGCAGCCTTTCCAGTTGTTGCAGACGTCTTGAGAGGTACATACCAAACAGGGCATTGTATTCTATAATGGATCTAATGAGGGATGTGCACAGTGGGACAATGACCTCCTTTTTTCTGGCTGAAAAGCCCTTAGTGATGAACTGTGCCACATAGAAGGATTTCCTGATTGTTGTGGCGATGTGGTTATCGAAGGTGAGACCACTGTCCAACTGTGTCCCTAAGTCTGTTAACACACTTGCAGTGTTTAGTGTACTGCCATCTATGTGGTAGTTCACGGGTACATGTTTTTTCCCAAAGGGGATAACTATACATTTCTTGGAATTGAGCTTGAGCTCATGGCTCTGGCACCAAACATCTGTTTCTGTAAGGCACTTTTGTAGAATATCCACATCATTTGGGGATTCAATAATGGCTCCCAGTTTGCAGTCATCTGTGAACTTTGTTAGCCAGAGTCCCTTGGTGTTGGCCTGTACTTCAGAGAAGTAGATGCCAAACAAGATCGGTCCCATGACTGAACCATGAGGTAATCCACTTGTCACTTGTCTGGGGCTGGATTTGGAGTTGGCTACTTTTACAGTGTGGGTTCTGTCAGTAAGCCAGTTGACAACCCATAGAGTGGCATAGGGATTAATGCCCAGCTTAGAAAGTTTGTCTATGATTCCAGAGTGGGGGATGGTGTTGAAGGCCTTGGCGAGGTCCAGATAGGCTGTGTGGACCACCTTACTCTTGTCCACAGCTCTGGAGACAGATTCAAAGAAGTCATTCAGGTTCAGGAGACAAGATCGTCCCTTCATGAACCCAAACTGTGTGGGGTCCAGTGTTTGAAGGTTGACAATGTCTTTGTTTATAAGTTCCATGATAATACATTCCATGGCCTTGCAGATCAGGCTTGTCAGAATGATGGGGTGATAGTTCCTGGGATGCAAGGTAGATCCTCCTTGTGGAGTGGGATAACTGTAGCTGTGCACCACTCAGTGGGCACAAAGCCTGAGGTGAGGCTATGATTAAACATGACACTTAGGTGAGGAGCCAGTTCATTTTGTAGCTCATGTAGTACACAGCCTGGGATGTCGTCTGGTCCCATGGATGCTGTATTCCTAGCTTTGGAGAGTGCGTTTTTTACCTGTGTGGTCATTATTACTGGAATTTGGCAATCTTTCAGTATTGAGATGGGCCCTTTAGGGGGTGAGAGGGGGTGAAGTTTGCACTGAATCGATCTGCCAGGATATTGGCAATATCCTTGGGAGCAGTATATTTAATGCCATTCTGTTGTAGCTCTGAGCAGATCTGAGCATTACCATTTAGATTCTTGACATAGCTATCGAGTGCCTTGTGGTTATCTTTGGAATCTTTGGCAATTGTATTTTTGTAACTAGCTTTGGAGGATTTTATGAGGGATCTCAGCTTCTTACTGAGGATGGTAAGGGAGTTTTTTGCATCTTGGGATTTTCCTCTTTTCTGAACCAGTTTTTTCCTTTTGTTGTAAAGTTTGTTTATGGCAAGGGACCACAAGATTGGCTTCCTTTTTTTGGAGGAGAGAGTCTTGGTTCTATTGGGCATGGTATGATTCATGCATGAGTGGATGTGCTCGTACAGTGCCCTAGTGTAGGATTCAGCAGTCGAACTTTCAGTTCCCGTCTTCATGGGTGTCATGAAGTTTGTCACCTCTGACTTGAGTAGCATGAAGTTGGCTTTGGAGAAGTTTTTTATGGTGGTATCCTTACTGGGGGGAGGGGTGGGATGTGGATGTCAAGGGTGATTAGCTTATGGTCAGACCTGACCAACAAGGTGTGGAAAATCGATTTCTCATGCTGGTAATGACCAGGTTTAGGATATTGGAGCCCCTAGTGGGACTAAAGATTAGTTGATCCAGGGCATTGGAATTTATGAATTCCAAGAATCGTTGGGCAAAGGTGTTGGTACACAAGTAGTTTTCCCAGTTAATCACAGGGTAGTTGAAATCACCCAGTATTAGGGTGTTTGGTTGTATCTTAATATTTTCCAGTATGTTTTGAAAGGTATAGTGAGAATCTTGGGGCATGGTTGGGGATCTGTAGCAAGCTACAGTATGGATTGCAGTCTTACCTAGTGTTAGTTGCACCTGGAGAATTTCAGACACATTATGTTGGGCAACTAGCCTGGTGTTGTGAATATTCTTGGTGAATATGGACACTCCTCCACCTTTAGTCTTTCGGTCCTGGTTTGGTGGCCAAAAAGTGTGGTAAGAGTTGTAGCCCGGTATTGCAGGGGTGATCTCTGGAGTTTTGAACCAGGTCTCAGTTACTGCACAGACATCAATGTTCTCCATTTTTAGGAGTGCCTCGAGAGAGTGTATTTTGAGGTTTAGACTTCAAGCATTGAGTAGCATCACCTTCAGATTTTTGCATGCTTGTACCTGTTAAGGTGGTGGTTTTGTCCTTTGAACTTTGCCTAAAAAAGGCACTAGAGGGGTGGCAAGAGCCTTAGCCAGTAAACTGAATCCCAGGGGCGACAGGTGCAGACCATCTCTGGCAAAGCATCATGGTCTGTCGATCATGTCGTCCCAGGCAGACAGATACTGGATCCCCTTTAAATGACACCAGAAGCTTAGCCAAGTGTTGAAGTAAATAATTTTGTCCTTATATTATGGTGTCATACTGGGTGAAGGCAGGATACTACTCAAGGCTAGGGTCATACCTGCCTGGGCCACATGATCCAGGATCTCTTCCATGTCTCTTTTCATGTAGTCCAGGGAGATACGTCTCAAGTCATTCACTCCAACATGGACAATGACAGAGTCATATTTGTACTTGTTGTGGAGTGACTTGAGTGCATGCGTTATGTGGCGGATCCTGGCACCCGACAGGCAGCTGACTGTAATTTTCTTCTTGTTCAGCCTGGTAAGTGGGACATCAGTGTGTCTAACTATAAAGTCACCTATGACTAAAGTGTTGAGTGCGCTGTCTTGCCTTAGGGGCTGTTGTTTGGTGGCACACTGGTGTTGTGAGCTATGTGACACTTTGGTTGTGATTGGTGTTTGTTTGCGATTCAGCTTCAGAGGTCTTTGTTGCTTGGGCAGGTTAATGTTAAGGGACTCCACATATGTGGGTTTACTGTTGCTATGTGTGGGTGTTGGTGGTGTGGGTTTAGAAGGGCTATGTGCTACTTGAGGTGTAGTGCGGATGCTAGCCTTCTCCTCTTGACTGTCTAGCACAATCTTGGGTGGCGAGAGCTTTGCTTCCAGTTTACCTAAGTAAGTGCATCTCTCGCAGGTTGTAGTGTTGGGTCGTAGGAGGAGAGGGTTGTCTCTGTACATAAGGCAATTGCTGTATTGCCCCAGTATGCCCATAGTCATTTGGTGGACAGGAGAAATCACCGGAAGCTGACCCTTAGACATGCCTAGTTTGGTGCTTTTTTTTTTTTTGTAAAGTACAAGAGCTGTTTTCCCTTACCTTAGCAAGGTACTTTGCAATTATAGGCTGTTTAGTGTCTGCGATTAATTTCTCCTTATTAACAAGAAGAGTTTAGTGCTTGTATCAGTTTAAGACTTCCTAGTGCTTTCCAGCAGGTTTTAAAGCAAGTGCTAGTCACAGGGATGCTTAAAGGTAAGATGAAAAAAAAATGGTTTATCCTAAACACTGCAGTGTGCACTAGAGGAGTTAGATGTGAAAGTAGGTAACTTAAGTTTTACCTGTATAAAAAGTTAAGTTTTAGTGGAGAGTCACTAATTTTAAAACAGCAAGATAGATTGAAGGGGGGTGGTCACTTTTGTATTCTGGTACTATGGAATACAGTAGGATGGCCAATAAATTTAAATAGTTGAAGGGGAGTGATTTCACAAAATGATAATTTTGTGCGTACTCACACAAGCCAGTAAAAACAGAGAGGAAATGAGGTATATAGTCAAATTAACATAAGGGGCAAGCAACTAGAAAGACAATGGTGTTTCAGAACACTACAGTAACCGGGTGGAAGGGTGGGGAAAAATAATTCTGCCTGACTCCCAAGAGACAGAGCTGTGGTATCTTTTCAAGTTTTAATATGTAGTTAAAAGCAGAATACAAGTAAAACACAAGGTAAATAAAACAAATCACAGTGCTCAAAATAGAAAAAGGCAATAAAGTAATACAACAAATAAAAAGCAAACTAACCTTTCCCTCACAACAAAGTGTAGCAGTGTCTGGGTGAGCCTTTCTAGTAACTTCCATGGAGTGTGACAGGAGATTGATACCTCTATACTGCCCAGAGTTGTGAATATCACAATTGTTCTTATACACCAGCATTAGCCTGCCTATTCTCAAGTCATCTAAGATATTTGTTTCTCTCCATACCGCTATGAATTCCCTGAAGAGCCATTTCTTCCCTAATTGATTATGTCTGTTGTGACATCTGCTGAGTGCACAACTTTCCCTGACTTCATTTTCCTTAATGCTGTTCTTACTTGTTCTATGCTGGGCTCTCCTTCCTCTTTCACTGTAATCCATGTATGGGATAGTGAAGCTTCTGTGGTGTTTTTGTCATTCACAAGCTGCTGGAAGTAGTCCCTTCATATGCCTTTGATATAGGGTTTCCACCTTTTAAGTGGGCCAAAGTGGGACAAGGGGGTGTGGCAAATATGACACTAGCCACACACCCCAGCCATGACATCACTACAGGAGTGGTGAAGGAGATGCAGTTATGGGTAGCACTGAACATGCCCCTCACCCCTCCAAAAAATAAAGTTATACACATATTTTCACTTTAAAGTACTTCTTGCAAATCAGCACAAAAATGTCACTCTAAAATGAATTAGAATGCACAGCAGACCCCTATAGACCCCATTTACCTCTGAACACAGAGGTTAAGAAAAAGGGAAATAATAAATCTATAGTACTAATTTACCCAACACAATTATGAAATACAGAACAGGCCCAACAGGAGTGCAGCCATATACACACTATACTCAAAACAGTACATTTTAAACTTAATGAAGACAGCATTAAAAACAAAATACACACATTTCCACTTCTAAAAGAAAACTATTCTGAAACAATGATGTGGTTTTAGCACAATTCTAAATGCACTGCATTAACTTCTGAATATGCCCCTACCCCCCAAAAAATAATGTTAAAAAAAATTTCCCTCTTAAAAGTACTTCTTGCAAGGCATCACTAAACAGCTAGTCTAAAATAAATGACAATGTACAGCAGACCTAATGGACCCCAATTACCTCCAAACACAGCAATTAATAAAAAAGATAGAAACAAATTTATAGCAGTAATTTACCCAGCACAATGATGCAATAAAGAACAGGCCCAAAAGCAGAATGTCTGTATTCACTTTATAATCAAAGCAGTAGATTTTAAACCTAGTGAAGACAGCATCAGAAATAAAATATACACATTTCCTATCAGAAAAGCAAATTATTTTGAAACAGTAATGACAGCATATACCTAACAGAATACCAAATGCATTACATTCACCTTTGAATGCCACCTCAAAACATGAAAAGTTATACACACATATACATTTTCACTTTAAAAGTAGTTCTTGCAAGTCATCACTAAAGAAAAAACACTATAAAAAATAACCAAAACAGTACTTCTTAATGTCTTGAAGACAGCATTAAAATAAATAAGTTGCACACATTTCCACTCAAAAAGTGCAAATTGTCCCAAAACATTTCCTTCTGTAAATGCACAGTACCCAGAAACAGCCAGAATAACAAAGATTTGTGGCTTTTCCACAGAGATTCAGTGAGATTGAAAAGCGGGAAATTTAAAGTCCCACTGTTTTACACACTGGGCAATGGGAAGAGGTGGCTCAACCTGTGGGTTTATTTGCAGCTTTTCCACAGAGATTCAGTGAGATTGAAAAGTGGGAAATTTAAAGTCCTACTGTTTTACACACTGGGCAATGGGAAGCGGTGACTCAACCTGTGAGTTTCACGTTAATCACAGGATGGCTGGCAACACTATTTTGATGTCCCATGGACGGGTGAGCAGGATGTTGCTGTAATCCCTGATGAATGGTGTCTGATGACTACCTTATTTATCTTTGTGTCTTTGCCTTACAACATGATAGAGTTTCTATTTGTCATATATGGAATTCCTTTCCAGAAGCTGGTAGAGTGCTTCTGATACTTTGTTCTTTCTATTATAATGGCTCTCTTAGCCACATTGTTAGCCAACCAGTATTCCTGTCTTTTCCATCTCTTACTTTTTCCTGCACTCCTTCCTTTTGATGTCTTCCTGGTTTTATGCATTCTACCACTAGCTTTTCTTATGTAACTTATTCCCACAACTGGCTTAATCTCATATTTGTTCTATAGTCTTCACACATGCTGTTTAGAGATGTGGGATTTCATCTTTGACTCTACCTATTTCTTCTTTTTTCTGAGGTTCTAGCACCCTGAGTATTTACTTGAAGTCTTTTATTTTCTTTTCAATTAATTTCCAAGTCTTCAGCCTGGTCTCTGTGATCTTATAGCCTTCTCTGACTAATGCTTGCAGTGTATTGTGTTAGTCAGTGGTTTATGCTGTAGGCCAACTGTTTCAATGGGGATAACTTTGAAATCTTTGATTCTTCCCCAATGCCCTTTCCTTACTAGAAGAAAGTCTGCCTGGATTGTGCATGTTGACCACTCTTGTATATCATTCTGTGATTGCTGAACCACATGTAGACCAACTTAAAGCCATTTGTTAGGCAAACATTTAGAATGGTGTCTCCTTCTTTATTCCTGTTAAGTGGACTCAAGCAGTCCTCATAGCTTGTTATATATGCTCCCATATGAGTATTCAGGTCCCTCATTATCAAAACCAATTGATGTTGCCCTGCTTTATCTATTAAGTCTTGCACACCTTGCCTGAATACCATCTTTTCTTACAATCAAAATTCTGCTGTGTGGCACAGGCTGAGATTATGAATAGTGCCCTATCTTTGCAATGGAATCTGCCATGAGTCTGTTACTAATTCTGGTAACATCCCACACTGTCTTCAGAAGACTGTCCCTCACCACAATTTCCTCACCATATCTAGTCAGTCCTGCCCCTGAGTGCAAGACACTTAATCCCATGCCAAGTGCTTTGCTGCACTGTCATTCCACCTTGTCTCCTGGATACAAAAGATGTCCAGTCTCCTCCTTCCCATCATGTCATCCACTTCCAAGCTGTATCCTGTCAGTAAACCTATATTCAGTATATCAATCCTTAGTTCATGGTTGATTAGTTTAAGTCCAACTTTCACCCAACATTGCGAGCTGTCCCAGTTAACAAAGGCCAGGTCACTGGACATGAGCCAGGCAGTAGATTATTGACACAGGGCTGGTGGACTTTGTGGTATGGACACTCTTGCTAATAGAGGCACTACCATTATCATGCATCCCTAATCTAGGTCACAGTAGGATGGACCATTAACCCACCTGTCACTGACAAATACACATGCTCATTCTTGAAGAGATAGTCAACATGCCCATAGCACATAGAGACAATCTTTATACAAGTGAGTTACTAGCTCTGACTTGGCATGCAGTCTGTGATTCATGTTCTCCCAGCTACAGGATACTGTGCACCATAGCTGAATGTCTAAAGCAGTTGGCATATACAAGTCTTCCAAAGATAGGTACAACTTAGAGTCTGTACTGTTGTCCGCAGTTCCATTCATATCTGTGCATATGGATTGATGCCTAATTGAGAGAGTTTATCTATTATGCCTAAGTGGGGAATAGTGTCAAAGGCTTTGGCCCGATCAAGCTAAGTAGTGTGCACCATTTACCCCCTTATTAATGGGTTTAGTGACTGTCTCAAAGAAGTCAACCAAATTTAACAGACATGTCCTCCCCTTGACGAAGCCAAACTGTGTAGGATTGCATGTTTGGAGGTTGCCAATGTCCTTGTTAATGAGGTCCATGATAATCTATTCCATAACTTTGCAGATCAGGCTAGTTAGGCTGATGGGTCTATAATTTCCCAGATCAGTGGACAATCCACCTTTCTGAATAGATATGACAGTGGCTGTCCTCCACTCAGCTGGGGCAAATCTGGTACTCAGACTTTGGTTGAACAGGGCATCTAAAGTTGCTGCAAGTTTCTCCCTGAGTTCATGTAGGATGCAGCCTGGGATGTTATTGGGTCCCATGGGGGCTGCATTGTTTGCCTTTGAGAGGGCAGTGATGACGTTTTCCCTAGAGATAAGGGAAGGAGGGCAGGTAATGGGGATGTCCTGATTTACTGATGGGGGGCAGTGGGGTGAAGTTTTCACTGAATCTGTCAGCCAGCAAGTTGGCTATATCTACAACATTTATATATCTGTTGTCCTTAACCACCAATTCTGAGCAGATCTGGGAGCTACCTTGGATTAGAGTATTCAGGAAAACTATTTGCTTTGTTTGCAAGTGGCATAACAAAAAAAGTCACAATCTCAGTGACTCTCTAAGATACATGGTTACACTCTATTTCCCTGTAGAATTTAGAATTTTAATATAGAATAGGTTTATAAAATCTTCCTGTGGCAATATTCCAGAAGACTGGCTTTATTGTTTTTTAAGTTAATGTTGCTATGAATAATATGCTAATGGATAATGTTTCTCTTTCTTTCAGTATTCCTAAATTATTACCAAGGTAATGATCACAAAAAAGGTGCATATATGTGTTGCAGTCTATAGAGTTAGCTGCTAACAAATGTGCTATAATACTGCAGATATCTTTTAAAACTAGGACCATACTAAAAGTTTTACTTTTTTACCTACAGTAAACATGTAGTCAATGCTGATTGTACAAGATTATTAAAAGCAAACGCGTGTTATATCAGGCAGGGTTGGCAATTACTGAGGTGCAATGACACAGTAAAACAGAAAAAGTTAGTATTCAGGGAATTTTGAAATAAAAGACATTTGTTTAGCAACTCTTTCAAAAGTGATGCCATTTCTCAAAATATGCCAAAGCAACCAAAAGGAAATATGCCTTTTCCCTAAGTAATGGTGACCCTGGATGTGATTAGATTAAGAAACAGTGGTTGTGGGATTTTCCTCTCCAAATAAATACTAATTTCAGACAAGTATCTATTCCTGTCTTGATTATATTGTTCTGCAATCAACATAGCATCTTTACTTTTAAAGGCATCATCTTTAACCATAAATTATTTGCATAGTTAGTATTTGAGGGCCAACACCTAAGTTCTGGTTATCTTAAATGCCAGTGCTAAACATACACACACACACACACACACACACACACACACACACACACACACACACACACACACACACACACACACATTCACATATTGATTTGCTAAAATGTTACTTGTATATAAATGGATTTACCACCCTCCTTTTTACAGTGCCATAGCTACCAGATCACTTAAGTAACTTAAAATATTTTCTTTAACATTCAGTGAGATTAAGTAAAATGTTTCTATCAATTACATTTCATAAATAACAGTGATGCATTCCTTATTTGATCACTGCTGCTGTAGCCTAAGCAATATGGGTTATTTCTTGCCAAGGGCACAATGGACACCCAGCTCCTAAAACTTCAGGGCACCTTCCATGTGCTCAAACCATTAGTCAGCTTGAGCTTAGCTGAGTAAAGGTCAGGCTTGGGTACCAAGCCCTTCAGATCTTTCCTGCCACACTGAAGAGAGCAATCCTCTGCAAGCTTTTGAGGTTCAGCGATCTGTTAATCCTGTTCCATTATTAGGCAGATAAGTTGGGGAAAAAAGTTTAATTTTCTGTAATAAATACATATGCTAAGAAAACATGATTTATTGACTGTCATGTGACTTATCACTTTTAAATGAGAGTGTTTTTAAGCTTTTGTGGTAAAAGGTTGTTAAGACATATTTTAAACTACATTTTCTTGGAGAAACCAGTGTCATTTTACTGTATGGAGCTGCACAAAGTATTTAACATGCTTTTTCCTTTTTTGGGGGGATGGAGGAGTTATTTTATTACAACTTATTTGTTCTACAAACTATTACTGCTTAGCTATCCTGGGAATCAGGCATCTTTTTTGGCTTAACCATGGAACAAGCTACAGGTTCCCTTGTACCTTCTTTCCACCACAAAAGAAAAGGAAAATGCTTTGCCACCACAACAGGCTGCTACTTTGCTTCAGCTAGAGGGGAGTGACTCTGCTGTGGCCAAAACTGGTTCCTTGGACCACTCATCTTTTTCTTTGCGTCTTGCTACTGTAATCCATTCAGCTGCAATGGACCAGAGGCTAGACACATCCTCTGTAACTGTTGATTTGCCCTTGTTGGGCAGGGGCAATCTCCTCTTGTCAATCTTGGGAGAAGGGGTAGGAAATGCCTCTATGCTTAACCAGAATGTTGTGCCCATCCTTATGAAGGTAATTATTGACAATTCCAGATACGTTTCTTCAGGATTTCCTATCAAAAGAAACAAAAGACTAAACATATGCCTTCTCATCTTTCAGTGACACTGGAAAATAATAATTTAGTGTACTTAACTCAGGGCTGTATGCAGACTCTTGACCTTTCTTACATGGCTGGTTCTATTAAAAGAAAAAAAATATTTTTTCTTTTCTTGAAAAAATTCAAGAGGGACACTGATATAATATATCCAGTGAGTTCTGATTCAGATTCTGAAGAGACTGTCACTTTGAATAGTTCCTGTGAAGGACTGACTTTCTCTGAGACTATTTTGAGAATGAATCAGTTGTTTCAGTGGGAAAACAATATTACTCAGTCCTTTAGAAAATATTATGATTTACGACAATTAGAATTTCATGTACCAATGCCTTGTCTTCCCGTTCTTTCTCATTTGGAGGATAGTTTTGTCTCAGCCTGCAAGTTCCATAGCAATCAGTCTGCTGCCTGCATAAAAACAGATACATTATATAAGGTTCCTCAGTCTTTTAAGTTTTTTATACATTAATCTCAGACCTGATCCAGATGCTGTAGCTTTAGTAAACTTAACTGCTGCTAAGCATTTTATTAACACTAATCCCTCTGCCTTTGAGAAGGATGGGGTGGATTTTCATACATTCGGAGAAATGAGTATGCTTCTGCAATTCTTGTTTCTCAACTGCCAAGCTCATATATTGAAGTCTATCCTTGTCACTTGTGAAAATATGATGAATGTTTTGGCACTGGTTGCCTTTTCTGAGGAAAACACCTGGTTCATGTAATTTGTTTTCTACTGTGTCTTAAGTCACTACCCATTGTGTAAAATATGCCTATGACCCTACTGATACTGCTTCCAGAATTGCTTCTACTAGAGCTGTTACTATGAGGTTAGCCTAGCTGAGTTTACAAAATCTCTCAGATGATGGCAGAAATTAAATTGTGACTCCTTCCTTGGACAGAGAACTATGTTTTGAACTTTTTGCTGCAGAGGTAATTAAAATGTGTGATGAATGGCAGAAACTAATTCAAGGGATATCTCAGATCTTTCAGTTCCTCTTCTTCAAGTTTACCAAGGGATTCTTCTTCTTCTTTCGGCTTTTTCCCATTTAGGGGTCACCACAGCAGATCACCTGTTTGCTCATGATTGGCAATGGAGTTTTACGGTGTTGAGTTGCCAGCCCAGCACCCAACCTTCCACAGAAGGCACACACATGCACACACTCACACCTAGGGCCAATTTAGAGCATCAAATCCATCTATAGCATGTCTTTGGGAGGAAACTGGAGCACTCAGAGGAAACCCATGCAACCACAGGGAGGACATGCAGACTCCGCAAAAAAGGCATCCTGTCTGAGGATTGAACCAAAGAACCTCTTGCTGTGAGGCGGCAAATCTAACCGCTGCACCACTGCACCACTGCAGCCTCCCTTACCAAGGGATTCTATACTCTCTCATTTAATTTTAATAAAAAGAAAAATAAACTGTCCCAGTAATATGCTGGCAAGTAGACATTTAAATAAAAATGGAATGGAAGGGAAGGTTAACAAAAGAAAGCAGGAACCCCCCCCAAGAACAAAGGACAGCCTAATAAATCTGAATGACTATAAAATGTCTCCCAACCCTGTCCATCTTTCATCCAGAAAATCTGAAAATCCATTTCTCACCTTGGGAACAGATTGTTTTAGATAAATGTGTTCTGAGAGTAATCCATCAAGGCTACATATGGCAGTGGGAGTATCTCATTCCTTTTCAGGGGATTCCTTCTCATCGGCCAGACCAAACTCTTTTTTTACTTCCTGTCATCCAGCATATGCTAGCTCAGGGGTGAAAGAAGCTGTCCCTCCTCCTAAGTTATGAAATGGATTTTATTCAAAGATGTTTGCGGTGCCGAAGAAAGAAGCCTATTGGAGACCATTCTGGGCCTTTACTTTCTGAACCAGTTTGTGTTAGTGCCCATGTTCAAAATGCTATACCTTCACAACTTGTTAACTATTATTCCTTATTTGAGTTACCAAATGATCCTATATTTAAAAGATACTTATCATCAAATTCATGTTAATCCAGATTTCAGGTGATAATGTGTTTTATTCACGTTATCAGTTCTCTGCCTTACCCTTTGGAATATCAGCTGCTCACAGAGTACCTATCTCCTGTGATAGTCTAGTACAGTCTGCAAGGTATTCACATTTTTCCTTATTTAGACAACTTGCTTATCTTTGCAGAGTCTTTTTAAAGTGTCACAAATCCTTCACTTGAGTAAGTGATATCATAGACAGGCTGTGATCCCAAGAAAACATTCAGAAGTCTTTTCTGATTCCTTCTTGCAGTATTGTTTTTTTTCTGGGTTGTCTGCTGGACACCTCCATTCAAACAGCTTTTCTTCCAGAGGAAAAAAAGCTCTGTACTTAGATTTGTTCTTGAGGTTTTCCACACAGACCTCCATCTCTAAAAGGGAATTCCTTTGGATTCTGGGTCTTATGGTGTGACTGATACCCATGGTATGTCTTGCAGGACTCCACATGAGGAAAGGTATAATGTTACCTGAAATCTCTAGGGCCCCAGCACCAACACCCCCTGACCTTTCAAATTCCAGCTCTATGATTTGTGAACAGGGAGATTATGTGTTGGAGACACCAGATCTCTCAAAATCCAGATCTCTACTTCTCCTATCCTGCTCCAGCTCAGTCAGTCACAACAGATGCCTCAGGCTTGCTTGGGGAGCAGTGTCTATGGGGATAAAAGTGCAGGGACTTTGGAACAAAAAGGACAAGCAAAAACATATCAACATAAAGGAGATGTTAGCTCTCATAAATGCTTGCAATTCTCTAAATCATCTGTTTTTCCTGGGGTCTCTTCAAGTGTTTACAGAAAATACCATACCGATGTGGTACATACACAAGCAAAGGTGAACCATATCTTACCATTGTGCAGACCAACCATGGTAGCCTTTGATATAGCTTTTCAGCACAGTCTCACTCTACAGACATCTTGCATTCTATCAGAGCAACATTGTGTGGCAGACAAGCTGAGCAAGACCAGGACAGACTCTCATGAATGGAAGCTAAATCAGAGTGTCTTCCAAAATGTAATCCCTCAGTGGGGAATACCACTAATAGCTTTATTTGCCTCCTTTATAAACAATAAATTGGCAAATGTCTGCTCCAGGACACCATACAAAAAGGTATGGAAAACAAATGTATATTTTTTTTTCCTGTGGACAGGAATGTTCCTGTACACTTTTCCATCCTTTCTACTAAAATTCTGGGTACTTTTGATGATTCAGAAGTACTCCCAGAAGGTCATTGTGGTTACTCCCTTCTCTCCCAGGTAAAAATGTCTCTCTCTTCTTCTGGAAATGGCCAGAGGCAATTAGCACAATAATCAGAAACTGGATTTACTCACACAACACCAAGATTGTTAGATACTTTCTGACCCCAAACAACTGCAACTGACTGCTTGGATGATCGCATCTTAATATCTTTTGGGCACCTTTTTTCTGAAGACATGCAGCAGGTATTAAAGGAGGCAAGACAGCCTGCTACTAGAAAATTATATATTAGCATATGGAAAAGATTTTCTAGCTGATACGAGCAAAAGAACTATCATCCATTCAGAGCTAGTGTTTCTCTAGTTTTACATTATTTGTGTGAGTTACTATCCCATGACCTGTCTTATTCCTTGATCAAGGTTCACTTATTGGCCATTTCAGCATGGCTCCCCATGGATCCCTCTATTTCCATACAATCTCATGTGAAATGTTTTTGAAAGGAGTGTCATGCAAGATACCTCTTAGAAAACAGGTGTCTCCTCTTTAGGATCTTTACTTTGTGTTCAGAAAAAATAGCTCTTGCTCCATTTGAACTAGTTCATAAGGCTGACTTGAGGCTCCTGACATGGAAAATAGTCTTAATCATCAAGTTGCAAGATCTTATGATGAGTCATCCTTTTCTAAATTTTCACAAAGATAGGGTTTCTTTAAGAGGTAATCTATATTTTATGCCTAAAGTGATATCCATTTGTACTTAAAGTCAGGCTATCCCTCACCCTGTTTTCTTTCCAGAACCAAAAATGAGGGAGAAAGGTTACTTCATACCTTGGATTCCCATGTGCACCTCAGGTACTATCTTGGCAGAACAAAATCTTTCAGAACGTCTGCTTAGTTCATATCTAATGAGGGTAAGAAGAAAGGGCAGCTAGTATCAAACCAGGCAATTTCCAAATGGTTGACTCATACTATTCATTTTTGTTACTCCTACCACAGCAAAACTATTCCATCTAGGGGTAAACATAATTCTACCATGGGCTCAACATCTCCTGTGGCTTTTTGGAAAAGGATGGATTTTAGAAGTATTCTAGAAACAGCAACTTGACCCTCTGTGCACACACAGACACACACACACACACACACACACACACACACACACACACACACACACACACACACACACACACACACACACACGCACACACATACACACCATTACTAAGCACTATGAATTGGATTTCTACTCTAAGTGAAGGATGGGCATTGCTAGCACTATTCTACAAGGATTCCTGGACACTCTTCCTTCCTTCCTCCTCCCAAACCATTTAAGCTATAGTGGTATACATATACAGCATATGGTAAGTAAATTTACCATAACAGTAGCTGTTCGAATGATCATTGCTACAGTTGTAGGTCCTTCCCTGCATCTTCCTTGGCATTTGTATGTTTTGATGCCAGGATGTGGGCATTTATTAGAGTTATTATTTTCCTAGCATTTATATATTCAGGGCTTTAGCCTCCTTCACTTTGCTGGCATTGAAGATCTGAAAGGCTTGACCTCCAAACCTAACCATTGACTAGTGGTTTGGGTTCATTCCAGGTGCCGAGATGTTTTGGAAGCTGGCCAGCAGCTATGCTCTTGGCAGGACAGAATCCATATACCTTAAGCTACTGCAGCAGGGATCATTTGAACATCTACTCTGATGGTAAGTTTACTCACATAACTGTACTTGATTTCTAATTCACAAATTTCCTCAAAGTATTTTATCCTGTTTGTCTCCATATTTGAAACACTATGATTTATTTTTTTTCTTTGGGCTGAAACAGGTTAAGTTGAAATTTGCAAAATGCATAGTGATTAAATTAAGATGACACTATCTACTGAAAAAACAGATCAAGATAAATAAATGTTGTAGCGCCAGTTTATAGAAGCATAGCACATTTAATACAGTCTGTACATGCTGTTTTATGCACCTTCATCAAAAACCTCAGATAGTATGTGTTACTAAAGAATGCCATTGTTTTGCTAATGATATGTAACCTATCTTGCCTTACTCAGCAGTACACTATCGAATGTTGGTTTTCATTGCCACTTCAACATGTTGTATCATGTTTCATCATCATGCAAAGCAAGACTGTCTGGCAGATGGCATAGAGGGTTAAGATTATGGCCTTGGAATGAACTACTTCCTGTGATACAGATTTTGCCTTTCTCAGCCTTCATTGGCTTACTGTATGATTTTGAGCATGTCACTTAACCAGACAATGCATTGGGGTAGCAGGGAATTTAGGGTAGGGTTCTCAATGGTCCCCTAGGTTGCATGCCTAGTAACTTCCAATGAACCTAATTACAACACTCCACTACCTATTCTCTCTCACCATCCCCATCCATGCTATATTAATCACTGCTACACAAAAAAGTACTACTTTACTTGCTTAGTTTGAAAAGGGGCATCACAAAATAGTATAATATTGCTCATAATCTCAGCCATGTCTTTTTTCTTTAAAATTCCCTTTAGTGACAATGGTGTGCAACAGATCATTTATAGTCAGCAATTCAGTGTCAGTCAGTGTTTTCTACAATAATTTTAGAATTCTGCATCTTGCTTCCTCGTCGTGATTGAATGCAACACAAACTATTCACAGCTTCACTCAAAAAGCTTCAATAATGCCAAAAGCTATTCTCCAAAAGCATTTTAAAATGTGGTCTATCCCTTTACCATCACCATAAAATGCAAAGGAAAATTTCATATCGTCAGTCAGGAACCTTCTCACTATCACAGGACTTCTAGAGCACAGATTATTCCTGAATTGCTAACACTGTGTGACCAACTTTCTGTTATTCGACAGTGTTTGTCTCTACATATTTGTCATAAACAGAAATACTAATTTAACTGTTGGTTGTGCAAAAGGGTATTACAGAATACTGCTGCATTGCTACAAACTCCTCCTCCAATTATTTTCTTTTTGATTCAGCAGTTCATTGCCAGCAGTATGTGTCTAGAACTTTTCAATTCAATGCTACAGTGTGAAATAGGACTTAAATGTATCTTGGTTTCCATGCATCCAAAATGTAAAGCACAGTATCACAGATCCACTTGGGAAAAGTGCCACAAAACGAGAAGCTTGAAACACTAAAATCCACTTCATCACCATAAAGTACCTAGCAAAAATGTTTCACCTCTAGTCAGGAATCCCTTGCTCTCCTCTTTATCGCACCAATTTTTTTTTTGTTTGTTTTTATTCAATAGAAGAGTGTCAATTGTGTTATCTACAGCTATTTTGAAATGTTATATCTTGACTTCCCATTGTGATAGAATGCAAAGTGTAACAACTCCTCTGAAAAAATAAATATTTCCTCATATTTCCACAGTCTGTTTCAGAAAAGGACATCCTGCAATAGTGTTACCTTTCTCACAATCATGGTTTCATGTAAATATTTAATTCTACAGTACACTGTCAGTGTGTGTACCTTGTCTGACATGTCTATCTACAGCTACATCTATAAGGTTGGATGATGTGCGGATAGTGAATTATGAAGTGCAGTGGATTAGCAAGGAGGAAGTAAGGATAGCTATGAAGAAGATGAAGAACGGAAAGGCTGTTGGTCCAGATGACATACCTGTGGAAGCATGAAGGTGTTTAGGTGAAATGGCAGTGGAATTTTTAACTAGATTGTTTAATGAAATTTTGGAAAGTGAGAGGATGCCTGAGGAATGGAGAAAAAGTGTTTTGGTACCGATTTTTAAGAATAAGGGTGATGTACAGAGCTGTAGTAACTACAGAAAAATTAAATTGATCAGTCACAGCATGAAGTTATGGGAAAGAGTAGTGGAAGCTAGATTAAGAAGGGAGGTGATGATTAGTGATAAGCAGTATGGTTTCATGCCAGGAAAGAGCACTACAGATGCAATGTTTGCTTTGAGAGTGTTGATGGAGAAGTACAGAGAAGGTCAGAAGGAGTTGCATTGTGTCTTTGTGGATTTAGAGAAAGCATATGACAGGGTTCCTAGAGAAAAGTTATGGCATTGTATGAGGAAGTCGGGAGTGTCAGAGAAGTATGTAAGAGTGGTACAGGATATGTACGAGGGTAGTGTGACAGCAGTGAGGTCTGCGGTGGGAGTGACAGATGTATTTAAGGTGGAGGTGGGATTACATCAAGGATCAGCTCTGAGCCCTTTCTTATTCGTAATGATGATGGACAGGTTGACAGACGAGATCAGACAGGAGTCCGCGTGGACTATGATGTTTGCAGATGACATTGTGATCTGTAGTGAGAGTAGGGAACAGGTGGAGGAGACCCTGGAGAGGTGGAGATATGCTCTAGAGAGAAGAGGAATAAAGGTCAGCAGGACTAAGACAGAATATATGTGTTTGAATGAGAGGGAGGATAGAGGAATGGTGAGGATGCAGGAAATAGAGGCGGCAAAGGTGGATGAGTTTAAATACTTGGGATCAACAGTTTAGAATAATTGTGAGTGTGGAAGAGAAGTGAAGAAGAGAGTACAGGCAGGATGGAGTGGGTGGGGAAGAGTGCTAGAAGTAATTTGTGATAGACGATTACCAGTAAGAGTGAATGGGAAGGTCGATAAGAGGGTAGTGAGACCAGCTATGTTATATGGGCTGGAGACAGTGGCACTGACAAAAAGGTAGGAGTCAGAGCTTGACGTGGCAGAGTTGAAGAAGTTAAGATTTGCACTGGGTGTGACGGGGATGGACAGGATTAGGAATAAGTATATTAGAGGATCAGCCCAGGTTGGAAGGTTTGGAGACAAAGCTAGAGAGGCAAGATTACGTTGGTTTGGACATGTGCTGAGGAGTGATGCAGAGGATATTGGGAAAAAGATGCTAAAGATGAAGCTGCCAGCTAACAGGAAAATAGGAAGGCCTAAGATAAGGTTTATGGATGTGGTGAGAGAGGACATGCAGGTGGTTGGCGTGACAGAGCAAGATGCAGAGGACAGGAAGAAATGGAAACAGTTGATCTGCTGTGGCGACCCCTGATGGGAGCAGCTGAAAGAAGAAGATCTATATAGATATACCCCCGGATATACTAATCTTCCATGTAAGACTAAATTAGTCTTATACGGAAGCACCAGTGTAAGAGTATGATGGCAGCGTGCCATGCATATTAATGAAGGCACGCTGCCTCAACTCTAAAGCTTATACGGAACGTGGACGAGTGTAGGGGGCATGTCGGACTGCCGAGCAGTCCAAAAATCCACGCCCTGCAATGAAGAAATGCTGCAACTTCCAGTTATATGAGCGAGTCCGCTCACATGTGTACAATGTAACACTACACACCCCCATATGTTAAACAAGTTACAAAATTAAAAATAAAACAATTTTTTTTCTTTCGATATAGCTGCCCGTAGTTGCATGGGTTTGCGTGGGTTTGCCCATTGCTTAGCTACAGTTAGCAGCTTAGACACCAGAAGAGTATAATAAGAAAAATACATGGAAATTAAGCAACAGAGCGATAGCGTAGTGGTTAGAGCCTTCACACAAAGAGAAGGCGTTCCCAGTTCGAGTCCCACTACTACACTTTCCATTTTATGTGGGAAATCTGTATACAAAAATATTTCCTGACATTTTTTTATGTATAAGTTTTGTAAAAAGCATTGAAATGCTAAATGTAGTTTTGAACGAATTTTATATATATATATATATATATATATATATATATATATATATATATATATATATATATATATATATATATATATATATATTTATATGAAGGTGAAATGGTTACGCATTCTGTGGCACGAGTACCCTATTTTAAGCAATACAAAGCACTGCTAAGCACATTTTACCAGTACTGAGCATATTTAAATACATTTGCGCATAGCTGCGCACCACACTAACCAGTGCAACCGCAATGTCTTTGCACGTAGCTGCGCACCACGCTAACTAGCACAACCGCAATGTCTTTGTGCGTAGCTGCGCACCGCGCTAACTAGCACAACAATGGACAACGTCGGGCAAAGTCAGGCAAAGTCAGGTAAACACACTCACACCTGCTTTACTCTTTCTTAACCAGTCAGGTCTGCCAAGCAGGAAAATAAAAAGCAGTGGCAGGGCTCAAACTTAGGATACTGCGCACTATAGTCACAGTACTTAATCACTAAGTCATGACAGCATTTCATAAGCCTGTGCTTTCAACAGACACATATCTATCAAATGAATTTTAAATATTGCCAACATCAGCTAAGCAGGCGTGCCTACAGCTGAGTTTTCCAAGATTGGCCAATCAAAACTAAGTGTGGTAAATGAGGCATATTTAAGCTCCACAGGCGGGAATACTTGCTATAACTGGTTGTAGCTTCCTTCTGCAGTCAGCATGGCTGGTGTTGGTGAAGGCACTCAATTTAGAGTGCAACTCTGGGGCATCCAGGAGACCAAAATTATGGTTTGTCTCCTCGTCCACAAACATGAAGAAAGACTCCTGCGGGGCCAGTACCAGGGTGCTCAATATAAAACGGAGGCCTGGAACAGTCTTGCCCGTGATCTCACTAGTGCCACTGGTGTTCCTCGGACTGGTGAGCAGGTCAGGCACCATTATTCTGACCTGAAGCGACGTAGGGGGGATGAACTGGACCAGTGGATCCAGGAATCCCGTATGATGCCTAATGCTGCAGTACTGAGTAATTAGCCATTGTATTAAGTAGTTAAGAATTGCTATGCTTGTCTATACTATGGATAGGTATGTCTCAATATCACTGCATTTACTTCACAGTTGCAGTTGACTGGGCTATGAACCTGTAAGCCCATGAAGACAGGCTGCAAAGGCTGTGTCATGAGGCAGGTTAGTAATTATTCTGCATGTACTGTTGTATAAAATAAATGAGAGAGCCTTCAAAAAGTCTTTGAACCCAATAAATAAAGGTGTAATAATCCTTTAATAAATGTATGGTTCACGGAGTGCGTCTGTGTCATTTTCTTTGATATGTTGTTGTACTGTTGCATTTTACAAACAGTAGTGTTGTATTAAGCAGTGTCAACACACACTTGGGTTGGCCCATATAACGTAGATGAAGGGAGTGCCAGTAGCTTGTATGCATATGTACAGCCGTCAACTGTTGGTTCATGCCCAGCATGTACAGGTTAATCTGGCACATGAGTAGCTTGGTATTGTGTTCCCCAGAAATGTCAGTGTGCTGCCAGAAAAGTAGGGAGCTGTTAACATATAACTGATACTTTCACCTGAACATATCTAGATAATTATATGAAAGTAAAGCTGTCACTGTACCATCTTAGCAGTAGTGTGTGTGAGCAACTTTCAAAATATTTTGCAGTAACATCTGCATCTTGGACAGTTTGTATGTAAGATACAGCTCATGTATATAATGATCTAGCAAAATTCAATTGCACAATATAAGGACAATGGGTAGTGTAATAATACATGTAAGGGACATTTAACTGCAGTTAATAGGAATGTAGTGAAAACAAGCAGGATATATAAGTTGTTAATTGAGCTATCTTTTTCCACCCTACTGTATGTGCATAAAAAGTGCAATTCCACACCTCATTCGGTATGTCTAATCTCAAAACATTTGTTGGAACATGGGTCCTATTGGTTTATAAATATGTGCATTTATTTCTATGCATGTGCCCTGTTAAAATACCACAATATTGGTGGCCTGTTGCCATCAATTCAACCTGCATGCTGTTGTAATGTCCACTATTGTTCTATATATGCATGTGTTATGCTTGCTTTTCAACTGTTGAAAATCTTGGTTTAATGGGAATACTTCTGCATGCTGTTATAACTAATTGGCAATGCTGTTGACTGTTACTAACCCATATCTTTATTAAACTCTCCAAAACATAATTCGTATGGGAAGGCCGGTCCCAGCAGACCCACCTGTCCCACCTCAGCTGGCCATGGCACCTGGCACCAGCAGATCCGGTGACCAACCTGGGACCTCCTCCTCTGATGGCCCTGTGCCACCTTTGGGTGGAAGCACTGCAGGGGATGGGCCTTGGCCCTCCCATGCAAGCGTGGGTGAAGAGGCACTTATCACCCTTCATAGGGTCCAGGCTGTGGTGCAAAGAGAGATTGAACATTCTGTTGCAGAACCTCAACGCCAGCTTGAAGCCCGAGTGGCATAACACATGGGTCAGCCTGCCCCTACTACACAGCCTCCAACACAGCCACCTTCTGGGCCGTGAAGGTGCAGTGATGACTGCCCATGGGTGGGGACCTCAGTCCCACTGTTATCATTTGGGGGCTCATGGGCTTGCAATTTCCAAACATCCCTCCCCGTCAAAGGTGTTCACCCACCACATGTGTCATATGCTGCCCCTGTATGCATCTTGTTTGTCTTGTCTGTTTACCTCCCCAACCTACCTCTCCAAATACACCTACTTCCCCTACCCCACATTCCACTCTCACCTGAAAAAAAAGGGGCAATCTGCTCCCAAAATAAAAAAAATTATGCCCCATACATAGCTGCCCATTTTGCACACATGTCCCCTGGACACATAAAATGTTATTTCATTGGCATTACAACATACTTTGTTGTCCTCACCCCTCTCTCAGGGGTTGAAGGGTTCCTATCTACCTAGCTGTTGCTGTTGGGCAGCTATGGACTTTCCCTACACCCATCCTGCACATCCCGAGCTATTTTCCATACTGTCTTTCCCTCTTTGTTCCCCTTTTTCACCACTTTCCTATCTCCCCATTTTTCTTTTCTTTCAAAGAAATTAGCACGGAGGTGAGCAGGAGTAAGCACTATTAAGCAGTAGTTAGCAGGTTTGCATTGGTTTGCGCTTCTTCGTGCTTGGATAACCAATGTGCAGCAATGCGCAAACCCATGCAAACCCACTTACAACTGCTAAAAAGTGCCTTAGTCACTCTGTATGTGAGGGCCCTTGTTCTGCTCAGGAACAAAATAAAATCCCTCTGTAAGTCTCAAACCCCAGACCTTGCACACACTACACAACAAGAAGTACCACTAAGCCACAGTCAATATACATCAAATTGATGCTTAAATAATTATATCATGCATCAGAATGAGTGAATGTAAAGGAAAATTAGGAATACCATACCACACAACTTGTTCTGTGGATGCTGACCAACAGTTGTTGTGGGATTACATTACATGACTGTGATAAGAGAAGCAGCCATTCTAGCTGGAAATAATGTTACACCATCACTTTACAACCCCACACAGTATCACAGCATAACAAACACTGGCATATCTGTTTAGGGCAGAGGCCATACCTCTCAACTGTTCCTAATTTTCAGGGATGTCCCTGATTTTGACCAAAATTTTAGTTCTGTACCTCTGAATCCCGCCTAAAACTACTGACTTTGGGCAGAAAGGTGGTGACTTACACTTAATGAATAATAACAATAATTAAGAGTTAGACACTTCTTTTACTTCAGAAAAGGTGTATTAATTCATATGCTCTGATTCTCTCAATGTTTAACTTAAGGGCACTAATATTTTAAAGGTGTCCCTGACTGTCCCTGACTTTTTCTTGACTTTTCCCTGATTCTGTTCAAATATGTGCCTGATTGTTTGAGAGGTCTGGCAGAGGCAGAAACACAAAGGCATATTAGCCTTTCTGCTGTTACACACTGTGCAAATAGCTTTGGAGGGAGTTTTGGAAGTATACCCTTATGTAGGAATACAGCACTGAAATACAAATGGATGTAGCCATGTACTGTTAGCAACTAACTGTAAGAATGCCATTGCTCTATTGCTGACAGACCTGTGTGGTGCACAGACAAAAAATAACAGGCTATTCTCTGGCTATCATGTGGATAGGTCCACAGTTGGGAGTTACGCAGACAGACTACATGCCTTGATAAACTAACATGTACACAACAACCCTGTAAGTCCAGCAAGATAAAATCCACACAATACTACTTATGCTCTCTGCACTTCTGCAACCCTACCCAAATGTAGAATATACGTGTGTGTGCAGGGTCTACCAAGAATGTAGGTAAGCATACTCACTGTACTGAAATGTGTCCAGTTTTTCTGAGCAGCTTGTGCTAATGTCAACACTAAAAAAGCACAAACTGTTTAGAACTGTGTAAATGAATATTCACAGTATAGCAGTTCACAAACAATTCTTGTGCCAAAGGAATACATCTCTATAACTAGCTTTGTATGGCAGTTAATTGTAACAGTTGAAAAGAAAGTACATCTTTCCATGTATCTTGGGGTAGCATTTGGGGGGGGTGAGTACATTTCTACACTGACAAGTGGATACTGGAAGCAGCTACATTAGGTCTGAGTACAAAATGTAAATCTCTGGCTACAGCCCTGGCTTCTGATATAAGAATTATTCCAACCTTCTGTCTTAAACAATGATGTCCACACCAAACATGGATGATCTCCATCTTGGAAAGCTGAAAGGGCCACTCCTACATGAGTCAGCAATTTATAGTACTGGGTTGCTATGACAGTGATACACAGCAGGCTGCAAGCAATTAGCAAATGGTGGACACTAATTGGTGCAGAGGCCATCAGAGAGAAAAGAAAAAAGAAATAATACCAAATTATACAAAGGAATGGTATATGACACATATGTATTTACTGGCATGTAGTAGATGTTATTGAAGAATAGTCTACATAATATGAAACATTCATATGTGGCAGCAGTACTTCTTTATGCACAGATGTTCTGCTTAACTACTGCTATGGACAATACTGTGTGTACCTGTGGGCAGTGGGACATACCTGTGAAATGTGTAGCTCAGCATTAAATGTCAAAGATCTGATCCATGTTATCTGTGTTCTGTACAGTAGTGTGGCCAATGGCTGTTGGGGAGATTAACGCTGACATTATAGAAACATGGGTGTGACAGAACAACACATGCATGATAGTCATATTAAAGTGTAGCTTAGCATTGGCAACTGCTGTAGCAGTATAGTATGCTTATCTAGCATCTGTTGCCATATATACACCCTAATGTCAGTCTGTGTTCATATGTGACACCTGTTTGTGTTGCAGCAAGGCCCAACAGTTCAGCTGTGAAGTCCAGGGACTTACAACAGTGTGGGCCATGTGTGTATATGCCACACACATACGGAGAAATATATATGTGTCATATATATTCACATCTGTATATGTGCATAGAGCAGGGGACATATTGCGACTGTTTGGGAAGGGGGGAGATATATATTTTGGTGAAGGTTAGCATGCGCATATTTGTATGTAGGTTTTAGTGTGTGACAAACAAGACAGCATACAGTGCTGGTATATGACATGTGGTGGTTAAACACTGTGGGTGGTTTGTTCAGTTTGTGATGTTGAAGCCAGTAAGGCCTGCTAAAGCTACCTGGGCTGTGAACACCTTCAATGCATTTATCCCAAGACTGTGCTATTTTATTACATTACTGTACACCTTACATCCTTTGTATAACTGATAGTCTCACTATGAAAGGTGAAATGTATATGTGCCTATATATATATATATATATATATATATATATATGTAGACAAATGTATGTGTATATGTATGCATATATATATATATATATATATATATATATATATATATATATATATATACATATATATATACATATATATATATATATATATATATATATATATATATATATATATATATATATATATATATATATATGTATACTCATACCTGCATCTACTTGTTGCAATAGATTCTCTGTACTGTTGACTGACTGTGATGGTCAATATGTTTGTGAATACGTCAAAGATATGTATCTGTGGCATAGCTTAGTGGGAAACTGTTTATGTTATGGTATTATGGGTCCTTGCTTTGATCCTAGCAAAAGCTGTGTATTCTGTTGCTAGGCAGAACAAGTGCTATTGCATACAGTGTGATTAAGTCCCTTGGTTTTAACCAGGGTGTGTCATTGGAGGCTAAAGCACTGCATCTATGATTATTGATTGGTACCGATGTTGAATGCAAATCCTGTGTGTACTGTGGTACTAATTGAAGCTCTGGGCCTGTACAGCAAAGTATGGTGTATTTCCACATTGCTTGCATCCACTGTTTTGTGTGGTCCCTGTATTCATCACAGATTACATTTCTCAAGATTAAGGTTGTGTAAGTACTGACACACAGTACTGTATAGTACACACTGAAAGCTTATCTGGGTTGTCATACCTTTGTGTCCTGTAATTATGTCTGATGTGTGTGTGGGTATGTCTGTAACATGTCCTTTGGCATATGTGTGGTGATACATATAACTGCGTATCTAGCAACATTGATAGTGTACTGCAGCAGTATGTGACCTATATTCCCAATTGTGCACATATTTTGGCCATGGGTTTGGCATTAACAAGTTGTGTGGTATAATAATAATACATTTACTGGACCTTACACTGATTGTGATGGATGATATATTTCTTTACACATCAGCTTGATGTATATCTGCTGTGGCTAGGTGGTGCATCGTGTTACATACAGTGTGCCAAGTACTCTTGTATAGTCTTATATAGTGATTTCATTTTGTTGCTGTGCAGGACATGGTTCATTAGATAGAGAGTGAGCAAGGCAATTTTAAGCAGTTGTGGGGTGAGCAGTGATAAGTGGCACTTACAATGTTTCACTCTCGGTTAGCTTATAGGTTGCTATATATGGCAGTTCAGTGATATCTGTACTGTCTAATGTTAAATGTGCCATATGACTTGCTCAGGCATATTTTTGTATTTATGTCTTCCAGAGATCATGGCCCACCACAGGAACCCGAGTTACAGTAGTGAAGATGATATCATCACTAGCAGTATGATTCAGCACTACCGTCTAATGTTTTCATGAACCAGCCAGGACCAGCAGGAGCGTACTGCAATGTGGCAAGATCTTGTCTGCAGGGTCAATGAGGTAGGCCTGCATAACCGCACATATGAGTAGGTAAGCCACCACTGCAGTGATCTTCTCAGACATGTCCGTCAGCATGCCGCTGATGTACGTAGACAACAGCTTGCAACAAGGGGTGGTGTTAATATCCATCCCCCCTCACCAGAGTGGAGGAGCTGCTCATGAGCCTGGTGGCACCTGCCCAACAACAACAACAGCAGCAGACATACGCTATGATGGAGGTTGGAGCCACCCAACAAGCACACATGGAGCATGCAGGTAACATGGCATATCTGTAGACTACTGTTATCTGTATTGGTAGAACATGCATATGTGAGATGTGGAGCTTGCCATTGAAAGATGTGGAGCCTGTTGTTGTGCAATACTGATCATTTGGAACATAATCTGTAGCCCTGTGAATGTAAACTGTTGTTGTACACTAAGACTGCAAACACACAGTAGCAATGCCACAGTTGTGGCCACTGACAAACTGTCTCATCTCTATGTAGGTACCTCTGGGGTGACATCAAGGCAGCGGACAGATGCTGGTGAGTGTGTTCTACATTTATTATTGTAAATAAAAAGTGCATGTTATAGTTAAGGTTTAGGCCATGTACACATGTAACACACCTACCCATAAAACAGGATGCAGAAAACCTGAGAACCTTGACCGGAGAAAATGCTGTGCAGCCCCAATAAATATAATGTAAAAATTGCTGGTGTATGCTCCAGCTGAAGCCAAACTGTCATTCACTGCAAATAAATAGACCAAGTAGAATCCAAAAAAATGATTTTAATCCACAATTCTTCACAACACAAGCACTTTACACTTGATAAAGCCTGGTATTACCGGGCGAAAGCGCTCGTGTTGTGAAGAATTGTGGATTAAAATCGTTTTTTTGGATTCTACTTGGTCTATTTATTTGCACTGAATGACAGTTTGGCTTCAGCTGGAGCATACACCAGCAATTTTTACATTATATTTATTGGGGCTGCACAGCATTTTCTCCGGTCAAGATTCTCAGGTTTTCTGCATCTTGTTTTCTGGTTTCTGAGTGCTTGACATTTTTACACCTACCCATAATGCATGCTGTGCATGTTTGGTGCAAGAGCACACACATCTCACTAATGTGATTAGCTGCCTCAAACACATGCAATACCCAGAACATCTCAAACAAATGTGGCTAGACTGTAGTGACCATTGGATAGGCACAGTTGATACTCAACATGTACACAACATACACATCTATGTCATACACAGAGCATTTTAACATGCTACGTATAAAGGATTCCCAAACCCTCTGTAAATACATACTCTAGTATCCAAAATCTCATCCACACATTACACATAATATACCTGAAGGGTAGAGGCCTATTCTGGGGCATTTAAACACTATGCAACACATTACACATTCATGTCAGGGAATGCTCCTTATTGGCCTCCTTACAAACTCACGTAACAACTGGTTGTGAAATGGTGAATTTAGCCAAGGTAGTACAGTTCTGGCACAGCATGATTTGTGCTGGTTTGTGATACATTTGTAGCCTTGAGTGACCACCTGACGCATCATGATGATGGCCTATGGTACTATACCCCATCCAGTTATTGTAACCACAGTACTACACATAGCTGTCATTGCCACACACCATAATGATGTGTGTGTGCACACATATGCACCTCTAAATCGTATGCATACCAATCACCATTTGCACAACTGACACATATATGTCTTGTGATGCTATTGTGGGGCTAGGTCATATGATGCATATTGTGTATGTGTAGTGTTTAAATATGCAGTTGTGTTTTAGCATGCCATGTAATGGATGAGACTGGCATGTCCACATATGATCTACACTCATTATAAGTACCGTACATTGAGTATGTGGCCGAATTGTATTCCATCAATTATCCATGTACCACTGATGATGTTGTGTGAATACTCATCATGCATGTGCTAAAATGTGTCCACAATTATCTGCTAAAGACACAGATGCTGTAATCAGCATTGGATACCTATCTGACACACAGATACACATCCAGCAATGGTATGTATATATGTGAGTTATGGTGCATAGTACATCACAGGGTTATGAATACCTGCACAGCAATTACGTGTCCATGTATGCATTGTGTTCCAGGGGGAGGCCATCACCTAATAACAAAACACATGCATCAAAGCCATGTTTACTGTTAGTAAAAAGGACTGACTACACTTGCACTGCATGCTGTTGAGCAACACATGTCCTGCATGCTGACATGTGTAATATGACTGTTTTGCTTGTGATACTGTACCCCACCATGATCTGCTATTGTGTATGTTCTGTGATTGCTGGTGTTGTGTGTGTCTGCTTTCGGGCGGTGTGTAGTTTTGTGTGTGTGCATGTGTGCATGTGCGCATGTGCGCATGTGCATGTGTGCATGTGTACATGTGTGCATGTGTGCATGTGTGCATGTGTGCATATGTGCATGTGCGCATGTGTGCATGCGTGCATGTGGTCTGAAGTTATGTTCAGGTCTTAAAGTGTGTTTCCTGTTTTCCTTTCACAGGTGGCAAGGTGGGGCTGGTTCAGTACAGCAGGGAACCTGATGTCACTGAGACAGACAGTGATCATGAGGATAGGTGTGTTGAGGCACAGGCAGGTTTGTGAGGGTCTGTTGTTGGGCCACCAATTGACAGTACACAATTCTCCACCCCAGCCATGCACACAGTCATACTGCCTGTACATCCTTCATCACCATTGCCTTAGCTGAGGGACAATGTATGGTTGACACTGGCCAGGACAATGTGGTATCTATGGCACATGTATCAGGACACAGCAACCATAGCCAGATGTCTGGAACAGTACGACATAGGCAGATGCCCAGGGGTTCTCATCAGAGCACTGCTGGTCATCATGGCCCTGGCAGACGTGCCACACCTCTTTCTACCACATGCATGTTCCAGGCTGTCATGGTGGCACAAACATGAATGAAGTGGTACACCAGACAGGGGCTAAGGGCACAGACAGCTCGTTACACCTCTGTAAATGACAATATCCGTGACCTAGCAGGTGTCATATGTAACAACACTGAGGTCATTGATAGACATTGGGGTGAGACATTAGATATCCTCCACAATGTCATGCCCATGTGTCAGGACAGTGTGGGATGTTTGAGACATTGATGTGGATGTACGCCAGCAACATCACCAGCTGGAGGTCACCGTGGACATCCAGCAAGTCACAGCCGCTCCTGTAGTGCCAGTACCAGCTCCAGCAATGTTGGGGAGGCTGTCCATAGACTGTCCTAGCAGACCATGTGTACGTGGCTCTGGCCAGTCCCAGCAGGGACCTGGATCCAGTGGACATTTGTCAACCTCTTCGGATAGTACCCAATCTGGATTAGTACCTGATACTTTCTGTAGCACCCCTGACAGGCACAGGTTCCCTATCCATGGCCAGAGACAGTGATCTGTAAAGCCTGCCAGGTACAGTCTGTAGCTGTCTCACAAATCCCCGTATATGGCAGCCACATGGTGGAACTGTGTGCATGCAAATACACACACATAAATCAGAAGCCTAGGGCAAACACATACCCGCACACATGACATCAACATTGGCCCATAACAGTACTCATGGCCCTCACACACACACACTCACACACATATGTCGATTGTATGGATCAGTGTAGGCCCCTGGCAAACCAACAACACACCCTGTGCATATGATGAAACCTGTGCCACCTCCTGTAATCTGTAACATTGATGCAGGAACAGGCTTACATGGTGTTTATGCACAGGGTGACTTTAATAAAGTATAGCAATGGTTGGATGTGTAGCATGTTGTCAGCAGTAAAGTGTAATGATATCCTTGAAGGTGTAGTTGAGCAGGCATGATGCATTAAAGCTGTAATTAGCAATGTTGTATTGTTTTCACTAGTGTTTATTCCAATTGTGCTTTGTTTGCCCATGTGCAACTTTGAACACTGTATGTGCCTGGAACAGTCGACCAAATAACAAAAAGAAAAACACTAGATTCTGTTCCCAGACTCCACATGTGCAACTTGAGTGATGTGTGTAGTTGTGTCAGCATGCGTTATACAGTGGACAGTAAGTGTGGGGTGTGTGCAACACAGGTTTGCAGGTGTCCATTTGTGAACATGGTGGAGGTGCACTGTCTGCATGTACATGCATATTGGACACATGGGCAGGGTGACATGCCCTGTATTGGCCAGTGTTAACACTCCATAGTTTCTATTGGTGGCCAGTATGCATTGTACTACACAAATTTTGGAACTTGAGTATGCATGTGTGTGTATGACATGGGTTGACACTGTGCTGTGGGTGATGCTGTTGTTGCTATCTGTCATTGGTTTGCATTACTAAGGTTAACACTGTCCCAGCTGCATAATCCTTTAGTAATGCACACTGTTCACCTACAGGGTCGCATGGACTATGCTATCACAAACACAATAAATTCTCACATACAGTAAAAGTGCATTAGTCTCATGTACCTCTGCCATAAACTAAATATATAAAAGAAGGTGTGAAGTTGTACCCAAAAAGAGTTACATACCAAGAAGGGATAACCTCTCTGGTCAATATCATTGGGAAAATACAAGCTCTTGTTAAGCATACAAGGCAAGCTTCAAAATACAAAATGGCAAGGATTCCAAAGACAACACTAAAGCTTTCTTTAGTGTTGTTTATAATCTTGAGGGGAAATCTCAGATCGGATCACAGTTAATGTAAATGGTCACAAAGTACACTTATCTGACTGACATTACCAATTTATTTTCAGACAGTTTGAATGTGGATTTCACCACCCTTTCGTTACACAAGGACCACATTTCCAGATTTGAAGAATGTAAAACCTGATGATTCACAGACACTCTAGTTAAAACATCTCTTTACCAAAGTCCAAACCACAGTGGCAATGGTACTGGACAGTGTCCCTAGCTGTGTCATACACAGGCTGACATATGAAGTCACCACTCACCTAAACACTCTGTCCAGATGTAGCGTCTTTACAGGTTACATACTTGTGGAATGACGCATGGTAATGGTTTCCCAGTCCACAAGGGTTGAGCTACAATGTCTTCTTCTTCTTCTCCTTTCAGATGCTCCCATTAGGGGTCACCACAGTAGATCATCTGTTTCCATTTCTTCCTGCCCTCTGCATCTTGCGCTGTTACACCATCCACCTGCATGTCCTCTCTCACCACAGCCATAAACCTCATCTTAGGCATTCCTCTGTTCCTGTTACCTGGCGGCTTCATCCTAGGATCTATTTCACAATATATTCTGCATCCCTCCTCAGCACATGTACAAACCAACGTAGTCCTGCCTATTTGGTTTGGTCTACTAACCTTCAAACTTGGGCTGACC